>NC_023758.2:9860541-10150541 GCF_000499845.2 Phaseolus vulgaris | reverse complement strand
AATTAAAATTTGAATATGTTGATTTGATATGGATGATTTATGGTAAATGCTTTTGTTTGAATATGAAAAATTGATTGATTTGTATAGTTGATATAGTGTAAGTTACTTTTTAAGTGAAATGAGCTTTTGAAATTGTTTTTGTTTGATTATGAATGATGAAATTAGGAATAATTATGTAGATTTCTTTGCATATCCCACTTAGGCGAGCTAGTTCTCGCTCAAGCGAGAATAGTGGAAAGATGGGGTGTTCTCAGGTCCATTCTTGCTCAAGCGAGATAGAATCTCACTTAGGCGAGACTTGAGATGAAATTTTGGATACTCTCGGGTCTATTCTTGCTCAAGAAAATTCTCGCTCAAGCTAGACTCTTTGTTGAAAAAAACTTAAATTTTTTATTTTTTTCTCTTGAAAGCTTAGTTTATTATTGCATATTGCTTTTAAGTGAAAATTATAAATTTTATTTAAAAATATGATTAAAGGAACTTAGTTATGTGTTTTAGTGAATTTTGAGATATATTTCGATTGTTTAGAAAAGTTTAAAATGTGATGTGATTGAATGGTGCATTGATGTGTTACATGAGATATGGAATGAGGTGAAAGTGTGATCAAGACATAGTTGTTATTAGGGTGTATTGATATGTGAGTGTCATGTGAATATGACGATCCTAACTCTAATGATATAATGGAATCATATAAATGAAGTTATTCATTTGGTGAGAGTCAAATGAGGTCCATTTGGCTATGTCTGAGGTTTAAAAGAACTTATCAGAGCAGATTAAATGAATTTACCCTGTCACATGAGATGATGAGATGATGAGACATTAAGATGATTATGCGTGTAACATCCTAAATTTTACCCATATATAATGAAATAAAAGTAAAACAAGCAATATCTAATTACAAATAACATATACTACTTTCTCATATGTGTATCTCAAAAGAAATATCCCTCTTCATAGGGATTTAATATATACATCAAAAGTTTTAACAACAAAACAAAACATTCAAATAAAACTATCTCATCCTCCAGCTTCTCACTAAGGAGCTCTATTACCTGCAATCTCATATGCTCCCTTGTAAAACACGATCATCACAGTTAAAGAAACAAACACAAACAAATAACAGGGTAAGTTATCTATATAAAAAGTTTTGATATAATTCAAATTTTAAATTAATAAACATAATTCATCAATTCTCATGCGATTTCTCAAACCATCAAGTGTCTATTACATTCATAAAATTCATATTTCATATGTCGGACTTCTACTGACTCATAACACATAGACTCTTGACTCTACTTCCGGAAGACTCGTGCGTTGACTTAGACTCAGAGATCTGTACCTGTCATACTATCTCACTGTGAAATCCACCCAGTTATGCGCATAAAGAATCTCAATATCATATCTCTCCTAGTATGACAGGGTTAACTCATATAACAGGTCAAGTTAGTTATCTTTCAAACAACTTACCCATTCATATGAACCTCCTTCGACTCTCACACTAGTGCAAAAAGAAAAAAAGGATACACTTTATTTAGTGCGGCTTTTGCGCTACCCGCTTTCGTAAAAAACGCGGTGGCATTTTTGAAATTATTTTGATTTACGAATACGGTTATTTGTATAACCGCACTTGTAAATCAAAGCACTTGATTTACGAATGCGGCTATTTGTATAGCCGCACTTGTAAATCAAAGCGCTTGATTTACGAATGCGGTTTTACCTTTAGCCGCATTCGTAAATCACTTTTTACCCTAAATTTTGAAGCGCGCCACACACAATTTCAAACTTTATTTCTCGTCTTTGCCTTCGTTTCGCGTTCGCACTCTGAGTTCGTCTCCTTCTGCTGCATCTGCATTCCATTTGTGTAATGTAAGTTTCTTGAACTCTCTTTCTTCCTCTTCATCTTCACAAATATATGCATAAATTTTTTTCGTTTTTCTTATATATGTTTTTTTTCCTTGAATTGGTGGTCTCGAAACACTGTTTCGTTGGCTGACATTCGTTTTTCTTACATTGTTTGGTTTCTCGCATTGCTCAGTACTCTTTCATTGTCTTCGTGGTTTCTTGTGGATTTTTTGGTTTGCTCCGTTGCTGCTTCCCTGTCCGCCGTCGCTTCTGTTGCCGCCACCGTTGTTGACGCTCCCGTGACTCTTCATCAACGTTGGCTTCACACAAGATTTTGACGATGTTTTAAAATTTTTAATTTTTTTTAATGATTTGGCATATACAAGTGCGGTTAAAGCAAATAACCGCACTTGTAAATGGTATTTATAAATGCGGCTATAAAGCCGCATTTATAAATTCGAAATAGCCGCATTTGTTTTATATTTCTGCACTAGTGTCACCACCTGAATAACTTCATCTATATGATTTCATTATCTCAGGAGAGTCAGGATATCTCATTCTAGACGCATCCCTAGTCAATGCACATCCTAAACAATCTTAACACGGTATTTTCTTTCCTGAAAATACTATGTTTTAATTAAAAAAATATATTCTAAACATTAAAATCTCCAACATCAAACAATCAAATCACACAATTTAGAATTTCCAAAACACACAACAATTCATTCGCTAATCATATAAATGTCTTGAATCAAAAGGATTCCAAAGTGTATCTAAATAACATCAAGTTTTACTATCCAAAAAGAGACAATAAAAGGAGAATGAAATAAAATTATCTTTCAACTACAACTATATCCAGCAGTATTCAATAAAAAGGATGAGGAAGCCACAACATGAAAATTAAAGTTTGATCACCAATTGTTAAACCCAACAACTAGCTTATCTCAAAAACACCAAAATTCAGATTACAATCAACATAGCTCTCAAAATAATCAACTCATAATTTACTTTAAAAATTGTCACAAACAATTTTAGTTCATAAACTGAATCATCAGGAAATATTCAAAATATATGCTCTGAAATTGTCAAGAAAAAAAATCATCACAAACCTTTTTCAAATACATTCAATAATTCATTCAATTCCAAACTTATATACATTCTACACCATCTACTATATCTAAATTTTACATTTCAATCTCAAACAGTTTCCAATCTATACCAAACAAGAGATCCTGCAAGAAAATTTTGAAACTGGTGATCACGTCACCCCACATCCAGATCTTCTAGCCTAGGGTTCTATTAGCAATTTAAAAATATAGTTTCCCTTACCTGAACTAGGAGCTCCAAATCTACCAAAAGCCTAAAGGTAATTTAACCTGCACCACAGAATCCTGAAAAAAATTTAACTATATAACTAGGAACCTTTGTTAACAAAATTAACCCGTACAAAATCTAAAACTAACCCGTACAAAATCTAATAAGATCAAAATTAACTCAAAAGAAAAAGGGGCCAAGAAGGAACTTACTCTATCTGAGATTTTGATCCGGCAAACTTATAGGGTTCACTACCAGGAGTCCAACGGCAGACTCCAATCGCCAAACTGATAAGCGAGGAAGTCAGAATCTTAAAGAAAAGGGAGAGAAAAGGAAAAAATGAACAAAACTAAACTTACTCTATAAAAGATTCTGATCGGGCAGTCTTGTAGTCTTCGCTGCATGAGAATTGGTGGTTTTTTTTTTAAAATGAAACCTGAATAACTGATTTTTCTATTTATATGTCTTTTTTCATTTTAATAATAAAATATTCAGGTATTATTTAAAAATACCACTTCTACTCTAAGGTTATTTTCTAGATTCTTACAATGCGCATGCATGGCTGTGTGGATTTCACAACGCGTAGTATGACAGATGCAGATCTCTGGATGCTAATTTCAATACACAAGTCTTCTGGAAGTAGAGTCAAATGTCTATGTGTTCTAGAAGTTTGACATGAGAAAGATGAATTGTGAATTTTGATAGACACTTGATTGTTATGTGAAAATACATGAGAATTGATGATATTTAAAGTTATATTTATATTAGAAGTTTTAAAAATAGCTAGCTTATCCTTTGCTTTGTTTTGTGGTTATTTTCCTTAATCTGTGATGATCATGTATTTACACATGAGTAGACGATGTTACATGTAATAGAACTTCTTAATGAGAAGTTGGAGGATGAAAATGTTTATGCTATTTTTTATATTTTATTTTAAGTCTTTGGGTATATATTTAAAATTCCTATGAAGAGAAATAAAGCATTTTTGAAAGTGTTATATATATTGTATATTTTGGTTACCAATATTTTCTTCAAATGAAAGAGAGTTTAAAATTAGTCTTCAAAATCGATTTTTTTTTTAAAATACATCACTTCTTTGTGTTATCAACATTAATTATAGTTAGAAATGGCGAAAAATGTGTAGCTCTGTGATAAAATTGGGGTGAAACTTAATAAATATTTTTAATAGAAACACATTAGTAATAATGAATATTTTAATTATCTTTTTGTTGATAGAATAGATATGGCTATTTGGTATCAACTCACCACATTCTACTAATCATAGTTACTGAATTTTATTTGAATATTTTTTTTAAAAATTAAGTAATTAAAATAAACTTATTATATGATAGAAATACTAATCATGAAAGAATTAATAATTTAATTTTATAAGTGTATATTTTTTATTTAAACCTATGAACTTGAAATTGTTTTTTAAAAACATATTTTTTAAAAAAAACTTATAGTTTATGATCTAACTTATTTAAATTTATTTTTTCAGAAAGATTAAATTTATTTGTTCTGACATATTATTATGTAATTTTATTTAAATTATACTTTAAAATAAAAAAATATCTGAACTTATAATTTAAATATTTTTTTAAATATTTTTTCTACATGAAAAATAAATAAAAAATATCTGTGAATATTTATAAATATCCGCAGGTATAAAAAGTTACATAAATATTTTTTACAAATACCCAATAAATAATTGAAAAAGTAAACAAATCTTATTTAAACAAAAGAAGTAAAGGTAGATAGTATCTGTTGATAGTTGTTATCCATAATTCTAACGTTTGTACATATTTTACTCCTCTTAAATGACGTGTTTGTGAAGAACACATGTATCAAATATCGACACTCGTAGAATATGTATTGATGGAGTATTCAATTCAAAAATATTTGTTGGATTTCTGAAAATTTTAACATAGTTCTAGCACAATTTTAAAAAATAGAAATACATTAATTTTTTAAAAGCTCAAACTTATTATATAAATTTAAATTATGATTATAAAAATAAGGAATAAATCCTATTGAACGAGTCATGAAAAACATTTTTCTATTAAAAAAAATATGAAACATACTTGTGCACATAAACTTTATTGTCAATTAAATAATTCATAATTATATAATATATAAATATGTGTTCCTGTATCATATAGTTTAAATATTATACATATCTCTGTGTTCCTATATCCTATAGTTTAAATATTATAAGTATCTTTATATCCATATTCATATCGTATCAGTATCCATATCAGTGTTTGTTACCTAGCTTATAATATACTCTGTTATATTATAAAATCCATTATGTTATAGTTTATCATGTTAGTGTCCACTTTGTTGGACTTATTATTACTCTACATGTTTTTTTTAACAATTGTGACGTATTTCTAAAACAATATATATTCTTTCAATGTTATGTAAATGAAACTTCAATCTGTAGTAGAGTTCTTTTTATTATTACTCTACATGTTTTTTTTAACAATTGTCACGTATTTCTCAAACAATATATATTCTTTCAATGTTATGTAAATGAAACTTCAATCTGTAATAGAGTTCTTTTTATCTATCCTTTCAAATGTGGTGTTCTAACTGTATTCAACAAGAAAATTTAAAGAGGAGAAAAAAAAAATAGTTGTTGCAAAAATATTGTCGATGTCATAAATAGAATATTAATATCTACACTTTATTTATCAATAATGTTCTCTTGTGTGACTATCAATATGAAGTCACATAATTAAACATTAAAATAAATTAAAAGGTTCCCTTATGTCATTAAATTCAAGTAGTTGCTGCCATTTAATATTCCCAATTAAATTCTCTGAACAGAAAATTAATATTATTAAAACAATTTTTATGCTGATTATAATTGAAACTTTCAAATTAAATTAGGTGTATTAATAGTAACAAACATTGTGATACATGTATCCCTCAATTCTGAAATTTAGTTTTCATTCAATCTATTGTTACTAGTAGTGAAAATAGAAGTGTATTAACCCTTCTTCATATTTTTATTATATTAATTTATTTTATTGAATTAAAATTTAATTATTGTAGTTATTACTATTACTATTACTATTATTATTATTATTACTATTATTATTAAAGGAAATACATGTGTTGTTGCGCTCGTGTATTCACATTTTCTAATTTTGTTTAAAAGTTTTCATGTTAGGCATCACTATTCAACTTGACATCTCAGCTAGGCTGACACCTCAAGTAACAACAATCATCTGCCATCACATGAAAAAAATATTATTAAAAAAATACAAAAAAATATGGAGGACTAGACCAAAAACCATATGTTATAAAAAACGATACATAGGTAAACTATACCTATTTATAAAGAATTCTAAGAACATACTAGATGAAAGCCTATTATACCAATGAAATGATTCTATATGAATAAATTCTAAATTAGTCAACTTATCAGCACACACATCCCCTTCACGAAAAAATATGAGTGACCTTAAACCTGATTTTCCCACAGTAATTAAGATAAGTATTTCATGGATTACGAAGCATCCACGAAACATTAGTCCTAACAGTAAATGCAGCACTAACCAAGGTAGAATCACATTCAAGCCATAAATTATTAAGTCTCATCTTTTGAGCTTCCTCCATAGCCTGTATAACTCCATAAAACTCAGCAACCATAGAAGTTTGAACTTCAAGAAACGCAGAGAAAGCACCAATAAACTCCCCCAAACTGTTAGAATTATAGGCCTTAAACAAGATGGGGGTGAATTATTTTTTGAAAGATTTTCGCAAGTATTGAAGGTAGATTGAAAGAAAATGAAGAATCAATCAATTAGAAAATTGTTTAGCCAATTATAAAATTGTTTTTAGTTTGATTCCTGAAAATCAACCAGTTGTTTTTGCGAAACAACCGGTTGTTTATACCAGCAATTTATAAAATCAAAGGTAAAGTAGTTTAAAAAGTGTAAGAATAGAGAGATTCACACAAAATATTTATACTGGTTCACTCTTAACCAAAAGCTACATCCAGTTCTCAACTAACCACTAAGAATTCACTAAGTAATCAAACATTGATTACAACACACCAAAGTGATGATCTTGAACCTTTCAAGAATACACACCACCTTTGGCAACAACACACAATTTTAAGAACAACCCTCTGAAACTTCACAACACCAAGTCACACAAAAATACAATGATTAAGGAAGAAAAGAATAGAATACACCTGGATACAATCAAAGATTAAAGTACAGAGAATACAGAGAATCATATTCCACACTTGAGAATGATCCAAAATCTCTTTGAAATCTTGAGAAATTGATTTTGATTAAACTCTCTTTCTTAGTTAATAACCAGTAGCGTAAAACAACCTTTTTATACTTCAATCAGATGGTCAAAGCATTTAATTCAAGAATAAAAAACACTTTGAATCATTTAAAACAGATTGGTACATCTTAACAAAATTTTGTTAAAGTTTCTAGAAAAACAACCAGTTGAATTTTTGAAACAATCGTTGAATTGGCTTGACAGCAAAGTCAAACAAAGTCAAGCTTTTCAAATCCTTTTTAAAATCCACTAAGTGTAAAACAACCGGTTGAATTAACATTTCAACAGGTTGAATTTTCACTTTCTTTAAAAAACACATCTTTTTCAAAATGATTAAGATTCAATCAACCTTGGATCATCATAAAGAGTGGATTAATAAATTCAAAATACTTCTAGACACACACACAACCAACAGAAAGGTCTTCAAAGCATTCCTATTGGATTTGAAGACATCAAAGCACCTTGTTCAACAATGTTGAGATTGTTATTAGGGTGTAACGATTTGTGAGTATCTTGTGAATGAGACTATCTTGACTTTACTGGTATAATGGAATCACTTAAATGAAGTTATTTAGTTGGTGAGAGTCGAAGAAGGTTCATTTGATTGGGTTTGAGGTTTAAAAGAACATATCAGAGCAACATATGGATTTACCCTATCATATGAGCTTATGAGATGTTGAGATATTGAGATGAATATGTTTATGGTTGTGTGAATTCATAGTAAGAAGTGTGACAGGTGCAAGTCTCTGGATGCTAATTTCAATACATGAGTCTTCTAAAAGTAGAGTTAAGTGTCTGAGTATGTTTGTCAGTAGAAATCTAACATGAGTAATGTGAATGATGAATGTTGATAGACACTTGATGATTTTTTACAAATTATGAGATTTTGTGACATTATATTTGTTAATTTAAATTGAAATTAAATAGATTTTTTTTATAACTAGTTTTCCTTGTTGGTTTAGGGTTTTGTTTTGGTTATCCATGATGAAAGCAGATTAGACTGCATGAGAGAGTTCCACAATGAACAAACTGTTTATTTTCTTTTGAAATATTTTTTGTTTTAAATATTATGTAAATATTAAAATCTTTATGAAGAGTGATATATTTTGAAATATTGTATGAAATATTGGTATATATATTTGTATATATTTATATGTTAATTAGATATTGTGTGTATGTTATAGTTTTTAGTTGTGATATTCTTAGGGATGCTAGACACTAGTACAAAATACGAATTTTACGACTCCGTATAGAGACGGTTCGTAAAGAACAATTGTTATAAAAGAGATAGTGACATTTTTGTAGTTTTTCACATAATTTTGGTGTTTTTAACGACAGTTTCCGCTTGAACCATCGTTATATATGTGTTTCAATGTAAATTGCGACAGTTCTTTGTTGAACCATCATTATATCTGACTCCTAAAGTGCTTTTTTCTGTGGGCTCCCTTCACTCTCACTCTCTCCACTCCCTTCACCTTTTGCACTCTCATTTATCTTCTTTTTGTCCCTCCCTTCACCTCCACCTTCATCTTCACTTTCACCTTCACTTTCACCTTCATCACACGTCCGACCGCGCCACTCACCCTCAAACCCCTTGCGTCACGTGCCTCACTTCCTCTTGCAACCGCATGCTACCACCACCGTGTCGCCTTGTCGCTGGTTCTGCTTTGTCTTACCACCACTCATCTGCAAGACTTTTTCCCTCTAGGTTAGTGTTTTAATATTTTTTTTATTAGGGTTAGGATTTTAATACTCTATACTTTTTAAATAAATTTGTGAATGTCACGTGTTGATTCTGAGTCCGAGGGTGTCTGACCTTCGGTAATGCGCACATAACCCTTCACCTTCGCATGCCCACACATCGCCATTGTGAACTTGGCTGTAGCCATAACTCCACTATAGAAGGTGAGTAATTTAGGGTTTAGGGTTTTAAAGTTTTTAATAAATATTTGAATGTATGTGTTGATTAGTTAATAGTTAGGATTTGCAAAAACTTCATTTAGTGAATATTTGATGGAGGAGTCCTGACATTAAAGAGAATAGTGATAGATTTGGAGTTGTCAAAAATTTGTGCGAAGAAACTTCAAATGGCCATAACTTTTGACAGAGAAGTCGGATGGAGACGTGTAAAAAATGAAAGTTGCTCGAAAGAAGGTAACAAATCACGTGGTCAATGCTCGAAGGGGATTGGGGTCCACCAAAATTCCAAAAATTCACCATTTACTATTTTTTTTTAGTATTATTTAGGTATTCTTCAAGTATTTTAAGGTTTTAGTTCTCATACTTTCACTTGTCAAATTTTTTTGAAATTTTGCAAGATATTTCCTATTTTAAATTAGATATTTATCAAACCATTATGATTATATTACATTCACAAATGTTTTACTCATAATGTTATGTGTTCTAACATGAAATCTTATTATTTCAGTGTTTATTCTGGATATAACATGTTGAATGCGAGGAAAAGTGCAAATGCGAAAAAATCTAAAGGTATTTAAAATTTATTTGTTCATTCATTTTAATGTGTCTATTTCATTCATTCATTTAATAACATTTATTTTCACTTCCAGTGCAATAAGCAATATGGAAATTATGAGAGCGGTTGCTATGTTATGCAATGAATGTCGACTATTGTCTGGAATTGATAGAGTTTGGAATCAAGTAATTCCTCAATACAAAAACACTTTAAAATTTGGGGTTTAGAATGACATATAACTCTTTGTAATGTTATGTACTAATTTATTGTATGTAGACTTTCATATTTAAATTATAATATGCATTATTTTGAAATTTTGATATTTTATGCAAAATTAGAGTATATATAACAATAAAATATTTTTAAAAAAATATATATTTATAATGACAGTTTCAGATGGAACCGTCTTTAAAAGCCTGTTTTTTAGGGTTATAATGACGATTCCAGTCTAGAACCGTCGATATAAATATATTATTTTTATTTTTTTCATTTATTTTGGTAAAATAACAACAAACTTTTACCCATATCGTTAATGTAGTTTTATGACGACGATTCTAGATCTGTTGTTATAAACAACTAATTTATAGCAATACTCACAATAATAACGATTCTAGAATATTTTTATATATCTTTATAATCGTTGTTAAAGACTGTTATGTATTTTTTTTTAAATTTGGTATTATAACCTGACAAACAAATACCCGATTATATATTATATTATTAAATATACGTTTATATAGTATACTATAAATAAACTGCTATAATTATTAGAGATTATATGCATGGGATATTGAAGTTCGGGTTTCAAAATATTTTTATGTATAAATATAAAAGATTAATAACAAAAGCAAAAAAAAAGTTGTCATATAAACGAGGAACAAATGCATTAATGTCAGGGGTAGTTTTAAGTATATATTGTTTTAAAATAAATAAATAATTTTAATTAAATTACAAATATAAAAATATTTTCCAACTAAGACTCTAAAAATTTTAAACTACAAGGAGTAAAAGTGTGAAAAAAAGAAGTTAGAACATGAGTGATCTGATGCCTAATACTTGTTAAATTTTTGTCTATTTAAATAACATAGACAACAATCTTTGTAGTTAGATCAAAAGAGTCAGAACACTGCATATTAATATTTTTTTAATAATGTGATTAAATAAATAGCCTTAAAAATTCAACGAAGATATTTTGTATGTGATAATTATTACGGTAAGATAAAAAGTAAATAATATCTAAACGCGAGGTCCATGAGTGGTTAACCATGTGCGTAGTGAGCACAGAGTGGATTGAAGCGAAACACCAAAACTCTATTTTAATTTTTTTTTCTTCACATTTTAACACTTACAAAACCATTTCTTCTTTAAGAATTTAGAAATAAAAATATTTCATTTATAAAATTTTGTATTAAATTCATTTCACTCTATATCCAACAATCATCTATAATATTATTATATGAAAAACTATTATTAAAAAAATATTTTAAGGAGACATAAAATAGTAATAATAATGTATGAAGTGTGCATGGTGGGGTTGGTGTTATGATGTGGGGTTGGTGTTATGATGTGTGACACATGAACCTAAGATCATAAATGTTTGCCAATATGGTATCACACATAAGGTTAGCAATGAGTACGTTTTGATCGAAAAAGGGTTTAATTAAAAAGGGTAAAAAAAGGGTTTTGTTCTCTTTTCATGTTTATTTTTGACCATGGCTTATGGTTGTAACCCAAAGTGCTTTTGATTCATTCTTGTTTGAGATATTTGTGATGAAACCACACACTCATGGTACCAATCAAGGTGTTTGATAAAAGTGGAAATGAAATTGTTGCAACAACAAAAAAAGAGAGACCATAAATCAATCCATCATGTCAATGAATGAAACACCCATCTGGGGCCCACTCAAGAATAGAAATCAGTGGGGCCCATCACATCTAGTTTTCCCAAATCTTCCACTTGTTGGGGACTTGAGAAAGCTTCATCCATTTTCCCTGAAAATGACAAAGGCAAACCTAGGACCACATTCAACTACTAATCTTCTTCACAACATTCATTTTTAATAATAATAATGATAATTTAAAATTATAATAAGATACTTTTAATATTATTTTATTATTATAATAATTTTATTAACACTTATTCATCTCATCCCAATTAACCAATACCTTAACCGTGGGGATTAAAAATATTCACATAATAAGAAAGACTAAATTAAACATATATTAGACTTAAAAATTGAATTTTATCACCGTTGAAGACGTGAAATATTAAAATCATGCCATTATTATTCCATTAGAAGAAAGTGCACTTAAAAAGACTTTTGAAAAATATCATTGAATGTGAAATTGACAGAATATGTGGGCAACATCTATCGGTTCCCGTGATTCTCATAACAGTCTACATATTACAAACAACAACGAACAGAAAGGAAAATGAAATGGTTCTTGTTTACCCTATTATGTGCCCTAAAACCACAGAACACACTTTCTTATTAGGATTCATGCTTATATTATGTCACATTGATAAGTTGCAGCTGAAATTAGTGAACAAGAACTGAATTAATCATGATGTGAAAGCTGGTAATTCATATGTATAATCATAGGATCTAATTTTTTAATAAGAATTTTTTTCAGGGTTAAAGGAAAAAAATATAGTTAGTAATTCAAATTACCGCTATAAGAAAGCAAGTAAAGATTAATTACAGGCATTCTTGTTCGTTCAAATTCTTCTTACACCTCCACCTCGTACCTTTCTCTTTTGGTGATGATATTTTGATACCTTGCTCTACTTTACATGTACTACAAAATATTAATATTTATAATTTAAAAAAATTAATTTTTTTAATAAAAATATAATCAAAAAGTAAAATGTTAAAATAATTTTCAAAATTAAAAAAATTATAAATAATTAAAATAAAAATATTTATTGAGTTGTAGGATGGAGTATGAGTGTCAAGAAATCATTTTTGTTTTTATAATTTTTTAATTCCAAGAATATCAAGAGTTGTGTTTTCTTTATTTTTCAAGTGGTGGTGGTTGACATGAATATTGATGGTTGATGTAAGTTTTGTGGTATTTTAATTAGTGTTTATTGTGTTTCTTTTTTTCATATTTTTGGAACACACAAAATTAAAAAAAAAAACCAATAAGGTGAAAATGGAGTACAAAACTAGAAAAAAATATCTTCATACTGGAGAACGTCGAATACAATGAATATTCTCATCAATCCTCTCATACATTATGAAATTGCTCTCTCAAACTGCAGTTAGAGAAGAATGGAAGTGAAGTGACTGAAAGGGAG
Organism: Phaseolus vulgaris; assembly: GCF_000499845.2. Taxonomy (NCBI): domain Eukaryota; kingdom Viridiplantae; phylum Streptophyta; class Magnoliopsida; order Fabales; family Fabaceae; genus Phaseolus; species Phaseolus vulgaris. Next base: position 10,137,300 of record NC_023758.2, on the reverse strand, counting down.
GTTTGAGGTTGTAAGGATGAAATTGAGATTATTTAAAAAGATGAGATTATGCTTCATTTTGAATTATTTAACTTTTTAAAAGGTTAAAATTAACTTTTTACCAATAATACATACATGTGTAGGGGGAAAATATGGAGGTGGAAGGAGAATTTGGCTTTATGTGTTATTTTCTTTCTAATTGGTCATTATGTGAGGAAAAGAAAATCCAGATTCATGGTCACGTAGCATTTTATGTATTTATTCGCCATTATTTTGAGTGTGGTGAATTTTATCAACTTTATTGAAATTTTAGAGATCTAGGTTGTCTTTTCTATTATAAAATAAAATAAAATTGATTAGTGAACAAATTTCTTTGTTTTACTAATCTGTGTTCTAACTCCATCAACTTATTATATCCCATTAATAGCTATAAGATTGATTACACAAATTTAATTTTCTAAGTGAGCAAAATTTCTATTTAAAAATTATTAAAGAGTAAATGGACAGGACTTTTTTTAAACAAACTTATTCACTTCGTTTTATTTTATTTTTCTTAACAAATAATATTGATTTGAAATGTTAATGTTTTACTTCTGATGATTTTCATAATCTAAATGTCAAACAAAGCAAAGCTAGTGCAGATTTTAACAGTTTATTTTAATAAAATTATTAGATCAATACTAAAACATCTTTTGACGACTAAACTTTTTTAATACAATAACTTTTCTTCAGATACTATTGGCAATAAAAAGGGGATTTTTATAGAAGTTTAAGGAGATATTTAAATAAAGTCTTTCAAAAAAATTATAAAATAAAAAATACGAAAAAAGTATAGTTAATTTTAAAAGTTATTTCATATAATTTTAATTTTTTTAAAACTTGTGTATGAACTAATTGTAAATTAAAAATAAATTTTTATTTTTATTTTTATATTGCTTATGGTAAAAGTGCTTAGAGAGAAGTATATTCAAACAAATCATAATTTTTATTGCAGAACTTTTAAAAGTAAAAATGTTTAATAATATACTTATTACTTCTCAATTTAATGAAGTTTTTCGTACAAAAAAATTAACCCATCAAACTCTATAATTTGTTTGACCATTTAAAAAAAAATATAATTAGAAAGCAATTACTTTTGCATTGCATAGATATATACATGTTTTAATAATTGATTTCATTTCTATAAAAAGACTGTATTCGATGCTCTTGTTCTTGGTGAATTAAAAGCCATTGGGTTCCACAAATTGACTAATGAGTAGTCATCCATTATATATCATTAATTTAATTTAGATCACAACTTATGCCCAGTTTTCCTTTTGCCCTTCTAAAATCTAAAACAATAAAAGCAAAAAAGTAATGACTTTAATATTTACTTTAATTTATGTTATTAATATAGTTATTTATTTTTAATTCTTTTGTAGACTATAAACAATATTTTATTAGGAATCATGGTGGTACCAAACATGAGTAAGTTTAGAAGGTGATGCTTGTTGTCACTTGTCAATGTGTCATCTTTATAATAATTCAATCATTATTTAAAAATTAAATATTTTGTTGTGGACAACCACCATTATTAACCTCAAATATTAAAATTGCTTTTGTTTGCCTTGATATAATTAGTACTATTATGATGAAATGTAATGAGGATAGGATACTTAAAAAGTTATCATTTAATAGAATGTGAATTAACTTATTTAAGTCAACTCAATATTTTATTTATCATTTTTTGAATTGAAAATTATTATTTATTGAAGATTAACCATTAAGAAATCATTAGCTTAAATGCATTCAAATGCTTAATTTAACAAATTACAAAAAACAAATTAAAGTTACGTATTTGAACAAATATTGAAATTAGATTTAGGAAGGATGTCAATTGGACATTCCGGATGATTAAATATCATGTCATATATATGACATGATATTTTTTAATTTAAAGAAAAAATATAATTTAAATGAAGAATAATAATGTCTTTTTGAAAAATATTATAAATAGATTTAAAATATTTTTTTATTACAAAGCTTCATCTTTCTAAAACTTTAATTTCTTTATTTTTTTTAAATCTTGGATTGATTTTTTTAAAATCTTTGATTGGTTACCATTTTTTCAATCAAACTCAATTTTTTAAAAGGAATTTATTTATTAATCAAAATTTTAATGTTGGTAAGTTAGTAGTTTCTTACAATTGAATTATATTTTTCCTTTGCACGCGGCAGTTATGTACTGTCTATCAAAATTAGTTGCACTATATTTGATGATAAATTTGATTTCGTATGAGTTTTTTAGTTTATCAATTATAACTAGTAACTATGTTGCATTATTTTGTTCTTTTTATTTGCTCTATAAAGAGTATTCATTAATATAAATATATGTGTAATAGTTATCTCATTAATAAGATATAATTCTTTCTTGATTTCCTTTCTTCTTTTTCTTGTTTATTGTTCATTTATCTACAAATAAGGTATATAAAAACAAGTATCAGAGTTGTGAAAGAATGATTGCGTTTCCGAATAATAAAAAAATATTAACTATTCACTTGCTTTAGTTCATATAAAGATTTTCTAAGTTTACAAATGTGTTTTGGATGAGAAAGATTAAGGTCATCGAGAGGAGTCAAGTAAATTTCTTCAACAAGATCACCATGAAAAAATGCGTTATTCACATTTAGTTGATGAAAAATTCATCCCTTTAACACTTGCTAAAGATAGAATAAACAAAATGGTGATAATTTTCACTACTGGAGATAAAGTCTCAAAATATTCAATACCTTCAGTTTGACTATATCCCTTGGCCACCAAGCGAGTCTTATACTTATCAATGGTGCCGTCTAGTTTATGCTTAGCTTTAAAAATCCATTTACACCAACAAGATGCTTTCTAAGAGGCAAATCCATTTAAAGTTGAAATTTGTTGACGAAAGTCTTCCACCATCGCCCCTCGACAATCCTCTACACGAAATGTGGAATTGGTGTAATCAATTGGTGGCTTATTGGGTTTGCAATGAGATAACATTTTCAATCACTAAATTTGTTCTGTTGATGATCTCGTTGTTGACATTTGGAATGATGTGTGCAATAGTTTTTTGCAAGGTGATAATTTTTGCATTACGACATTGCAAGAAGAAATATATGGGTTGAAATAACGGTCATGGTGTCAAAATATTTCACAAGATTAATTTTTTTGGAGGAATTAAAGATGTTTATTGTTGTCATAATGTTCTTGTGTAAATCCCTGTAGTGGTATAGTTACATGTGCCATAACATATCGAACCACATGCTACGTTATACGATTCTTGTAGGGTCTGAACGAGCAGTAAAGTCAAGTTCGGTCTCAAATCATGTTAATAGATTCCATGTCATCCATCACACGAGTGTTCTCTCTGTTGAATCAACAAGAATGAGAATTTTGGGACACCACTTCTCAGTGACAACAGTGAGATTGACAACGTGCTAATGAATATCATGGTTGATCAACCAAATTTCAATGGAAAACATGGTAGAGGCAAGGGTCGTAATTTTTTTGGACGAGGGGGAAGGGGAAACAATTCCCATTTTTGTACATATTGTGGTAGAAATAACCATACGGTGGACACATGTTATTTAAAAACATGGTTTTCCAACGAAATATGTTGCATCTGTTAATACTCAAGAAGATGTTGCTTCTTTCGAGGGTAATCTACCAATTTCTAACATTTAGTTTCTCAATAAAAGTACAATAATTTAATGTCTTTGATCTAACAATCATATTATCAAACCCTTTCTTCAAATCATATAAGTACATCTCAAATCAAATCAGGTAAGCCTTATAATTATTGGGTACTAGACATAGGGGATACGTATCGTATATGCTATAGTAAAAATATTTTCTTCTACATTCAGAGTATTTCGCCTATACTATTCCCTTTACCTTAACCTAATAGAAATTAATTAAGTGTTAATCAGTTTGGTACAGTTCAAATCTCTCTCTTAATCACTTTGATAAATGTTTTATATTCACCTTAATTCCAAGTCAATTTGATCTTTGTTTCTAGATTGACCATAAATCACAATTGTTTAACCATTTTTCAACCTTCTATTTGTTTCATTGTTCAGATGCAACCATGAGAGTGATTGGTACAACTGAGAGATCACACTACCTTTTTCAATAGATAGTTTTCAGTATTCATTAGGTGTCACAAAGCAAAAATGGGAGTAGAATTGAAACTATATTTCATTTGTTCTTAATAAGATTACCAACATAAAAAAAGCTTGTGTAGATACTGAAAATTTTAAACTTTGGAACTTTAGAATGGGACATTTATCTCATGATAGGTTACAAATTTCGTCTTCATATTACTCAAATATTTCCATAGATTTTATTGATCCTTGTGATACATGTCATTTTGTTAAATAAAAGAGATTACATTTTCCTTCTAACTTTACTAAATCAACAGAATATTTTAATTTGCTTCATGTTTATATATGGGGTCCTTTGAATCATGTTTCTATTGAAGGGTATGAATATTTTTTATGTCTTAAAGATGATTTTACCCCATAATTTCATTCACACTTTAAAGCTTTAATAATATATTCTTGGACTATAATCATGAATAAATCCACTATTCTAGTTGAGATTCATGTAATTGGGAAGAAGTTATAGTTGCCATGAGTTTCTTATAAATGGTTTCTTTAATAGAAAAGGGATTGTTCATCAAACTAGTTGTGTGGAAACACCACAACAAAACAGTGTTGTTGAATGCAAACATCAACATATTTTGAATGTCACTCGTGTAGTGATTTTTCAATCTCAATTTCCTCTTTGTTTTTGGTCATGTGTTATTAAACACTTTGTTCATTTAATCAAAAGAACTCATACTCCTCTTTTATATAATAAATTACCATATTAAATGATTTATAATGTAATACTAGATTTGTCTCACTTAAATTTTTTTGGTTTCATGTCTTTCACTACTACTAGTGGTGTTAAAAAAACAAAGGTTAGCTCTAGAGCTAGAAAATGTGTTTTTCTCAATTACAATAAAGGCTCTACTCTTTTTATACGAGATATGATTTATCATCTAACAAAGAATAAGATCTTTCAATTAGATTAAGCTAATAAATTTAATAATGATGCTTTCATCTATAGTTTTTTGTTATGAAAGTTCATTGGATAATACTTATGTATTTTGGAAGCTTGGAGATTCTAATTTTGAGTTTTTTTGGCACCAAACTACATCCAAGTAAAAAAGAAGCTAACAAAAATTATTACTTGGAATTATAAGATTGATTTCTATGCATATATATATATATATTTGTATGGAATAAATTTGTGTTATCACTAGTGCATAAAAGGTCAAAGACAACGATTTTTTTAGCAATTAGACAGCGGTTGTGATGGAGATCAAGCTCAAGAGGAAATAGAAGCCGAAGATCAAGGAAAAAAGGAGGTAGAGGCCGAAGTTGAAGAAGATCAAAGAGACACTACCTTACCTCAAAGGCTTACAAGTAGCAAGTTTAAGGAATTAGGAAGTAGTGGTAGATTGTTTTCTCTTTTTATAGTGTATCTTGTATAAAAAGTAGAATGTTTAATACATAGTCTTTAGGAAGGTGCTTAGAGGGAAACATTAGACACCTCTTTTGTAAAAGCATCTTTAGGCTTTAGCTTAGAAAATTCTAGAAGCTTAGGTGATAGTTTAGGAGGGGCGGTAGCTTAGGAGACTCTTGAGTAGCTTAGGATGCAAGCTTTGTAAAGCTAATGACCGGCCCTTGCTCCTATAAAAGGAGGGCTTGGGTCTTTCATAATTCAGAATTGATATTTGAAGTAACAAAACTCTCCCAAATTGGTGATTGAGTGTAGTGAGAACTTGCCTTCTCCTCTTCCTAGTCTCATCTTGAGAGCCTTGGTTCCCTCAAGTGGCGGCAATTCACACTTATCTTGGAGCATTCACACTTCAAGTGGCGTGTTCATCAACCAAGAACTACAACCACATAAGTCATCTTTCTTCTTCATCTTCTCATTCCATTTCCGTGCCTATTTGAATTCCTAAACATGTTTTAGGTTCCTTTCTTGCTTTCTATTCGATGTTCTTATTTAGTTTCATGTTTCAATCGGTTCATCTTCTTCCTTCCTTGCTTTTGTTTGATGCATTTCATTTGTGAAGCTTTTCAATCGGTTCCTTTCATTTCTTTAGCAATTTAATCGGTTCATTTGCTTTCCTTCATCTTTTAATCGGTTCAATTGACAAGAAATGGAACTTCCATGTGAGTTTGGTGTTTGGTACAAGTTTTGGTGAGTTCTTGAAACATAGAACATTGATCCATTTCTATAAAAGTGCCTCTTCATTCTCCAACTCAAGTTGATTCCATAAAATGTCAAAGAATCATCTATACTTTGCTATTGGAATCATATCATGTGGTATCATGAGTTTAGGTTTCTTCTTGTTTGTGTTTTGAGTTGTGTTGCACTTTTAATTCAAGAACTTTCAATTCTTGTTGTTTCATTTCTGTTTTTAGGATATTTTTGAGTTTTCTTGCTGTTTTCCTTTTGATATTACATTGTGTTTGTGTCATTTTAATTTTTGAATCCATACAAGTTTTGTCATAGTCATGTTTTTCCAAGAATGTTATCAATTCCTTGTGTTCCTTTTATTGTAATTTTTGTTTCTTGCTTTTGTGTAATGCAATTTTCTGAGTTTGTTTCTTGTTCCTTTGACGCATTTTCCTTTTAGTTTTGAGTTCATACTTGTATTTTAGATCTATACAAGTTCTTTTACATCACTTCTATTATGTCTTTGCTAGTTCTTAATTCTGTTTTTCATTCCTATTAGGATTCCTCTGTTTTCCAGAAATTGTGTTAACTGTTTTGCCTTATTGCAATTGATTTACTTACTGGAATGTTCTGAAATTCTGGATTTGTGTTCGTCAAAGTGTTATAAAAGAGTAGAAAAAAGAAGTACTTCAAAATTCAAAGTACAAAAAAAATGATAAATCAAAAACAAAAAGTGTGTAAATCTGCCGAAAAAAATACGGTAATCTGGCAGCGATTTTAGAAAATTTATCTCAATTAATTGGCTTACTTTTTTTGAGTAATTCCAGTGCCATTTTTGAGCTAAGATCTTGAATTTTCTGTGGTTACAATTTCATTATCCAGTTCGCTTTATATCATTCCAGATAAATCGGTGAACATCAAGCACAGTTTGCACAAAAATATTTTCTAGTAGTTCTGTTTTTGTTTTCTTCATCTACTCTAGTGCTTTTCTTTAGGTCTCTTTTGTGTACCTTCTTTTTCATTGAGTACCTTATTTTCTTGCTTGCCTTTTCTTCATTACTCTTTGAGTTTGTCATACATCTTGTATTCCTTTTGTTATAGCCTTTTCTTGTTTATACCTTTTCTTGTTTGTCTTTTATTGTTTCTTTGGTTTTGTGGTGATTAGCTTTGAGATTGTGTGCTCTTGCTTTGACATCTTTCATTTGAGGTTACTAAAGGCCTCAAGTTAAAGATTGGTGAAGGGGAGTATTCTTTCTTTAGGAGTGTTTTAAGTGACACTTCACTTCGGCATTTTGATCCAATTTTTGCTAATTGTCTTTTCTTAACATTGTTTGCTATTTTTGTTTGCTGTTTTCTTTTACAAATGGCTTCATATTCCAGCAGTGATTCTTCTAAAGAACATTCTCCTAGAAAAGCTTCTGTTTTTGATGAATTGAAAAAGGCAAAACGAACCATTAATCTCAAAGATGAAGCTATAAGAAGGTTGGAGGAAAGATTACAAAGAATTGACATGAAGCAACCTAGGTCCTCTAATTCTATCAATGAAGAGCGTCTTTCTCATAGACCTTCATCTAGAGGATCTTCCAATGATCATGGCCGTGAAGAGGAACATAGAAGAAGGAGGCATGATCATCATTCCCATGGGAGAAGCCACCACCGTGACCAAGGACATCACCAAGAGGCCAAGCCTAAATTTTCTTATGTAAAAGTCCCTAGTTTTAATGGTGATAGTGATCCTAATGTGTACTTAGATTGGGAGGCTAAATGTGAACAAATCTTTGATGTCCATGAGGTCCATGACAACCAAAGAGTTAGGATAGCCTCCTTAGAATTCCTTGATTATGCCTTGAAATGGTGGCATGGTGTTGTAAAGGACATTATCTATAACAAGGGTCCTCCCATGGACTCTTGGAACTCTTTAAAGGAACGCATGCGCCTTAGATTTGTGCCACCACACTTTAGGAAAGACCTCATGTTGAAGCTCCAACGGCTTCAACAAGGCACGCTAAGTGTGGATGCTTATTACAAAGAATTAGAAACGATTTTGCTTAAGTTAGAAATATATGAGAGTGAGGAAGCTATGATAGCTAGGTTTGTGAGTAGTCTAAGGAAGGATATTCAAGATATTGTTGAGCTTCAAGAGTATTCATCATTAGGTTCTTTGGTTCATCTTGCAATGAAGGTGGAAGCCCAACTTGCAAAGAAAAATACTTTTAAAAATGCATTACTACAACAATTCTTGGAAAAATAAAAAGTCTTTTTCAAAATTTCCTTCTAAAGATTCTTCTTTCAAACCTAGGGAATCTAAGCCTTCTACTTCTACTCCTAAATCTCCAATTAAATCGTCTAGTAAGAAATGCTTTAAGTGTATGGGTTATGGTCACATTGCGGCTAATTGTCCTTCTAAGAGGAATATGTTTGTGCATAATGGCATTGTGATAAGTGAGCATGATTCAGATTCACCTAGGCATTCTTCACATTCTAGATCATCTAGTGAGCATGAGAGTGAGAGTCCACTTGAAAGAGATTTGTTGGTTGTGAGAAGACTTCTTGGACAAGTTTTACAACCTTTTGATGAAAGTCAAAGGGAAAATATTTTTCATACAAGATGTCTTATTCAAAACAACATTTGTTCTTTAATAGTGGACGGGGGTAGTTGTGCTAATGTGGCTAGTACAAGAGTAGTAGATAAGCTTGGATTGCCTACTATCTCTCATACAAAGCCCTACAAATTGCAATGGCTTAGTGAAGTAGGCGAAATCATTGTGAATAAGCAAGTCCTCATTCATTTCTCTATTTGATTCCATAAAATGTCAAAGAATCATCTATACCTTGCTATTGGAATCATATCAGGTTTCAAAACCATTGTGTATAAACACGTAGTCTATTATATAGAGTCATAGACGGAGGCTTTAGAATTGTCGTGTATAAGTCACACATAGACGGAGGCTATGGACATAACTGTCATTTATACCCTTTCCTAGCACTACTAGAAAAGTGCACATGGTCAAGGTATAAACAACGATTATGACCATAACTGCCGTTTTTACCCTTCCCTGATACTGGTCAAAATGTGTCCCAGGTCGAGGTATAGACAACGGTTAAGAACATAACCACCGTTTATACCCCTTCCCCGAGTGGTATACGTCTATTATGGACATTTTTTTGTTCACTTTGTTTTATGCGTTTTCCCATCTTAATTATCTTGTTCATTTAAACCCAGTTAGCCAGATACATAAATTCAAAACACATTCATTCAAAGAAGCCAATTATAGATATTGATAAAATGTATTATAAACACTAATACATATTCCTATTTATCTATCTAATTCATATATTATTGATTAGTTATCCTAGAGTTATAGAAATGTAATTAAATCTAATGATAACTTATCACTTTGTAAATTGTAAATGATTATAACTTTCTAAGATACTAGTATATGTTGGAGATCCCACATCGACTAGAGATTAGAGCCTTTCATAGTATATAAGTGGGTGCAAACCTCACCTCATTGAGCCGGTTTTATGAGGTTGAGTTAGGCTTAAAGCCCACTTCTTAACATAGTATTAGAGCCATTTTGAGCCTATCCTAGCGAGTATTTGTTGGGTTTATCAGGCCACCCGCTATCGGGTCGTTATCGGACCACCCATAACATATATCTCCACGCACGAGTTGGTAGCCTCGGCGTGAGGGGGGTGCTTTGGAGATCCCACATCGACTAGAGATTAGAGCCTTTCATAGTATATAAGTGGGTGCAAACCTCACCTCATTGAGCCGGTTTTATGAGGTTGAGTTAGGCTTAAAGTCCACTTCTTAACAGTTTATTAAGTTTATGAAACTTATGTATTTAAACCAAGTAAATCCAACGCTTATCACAATGTAAAGTAAACACTAGTGTGTATGTTCAATTGATTTGTGAAATGGTTAAATGGTATGTCTTGCATGAGAATTATGCCTTTGTATGAAATTGAGGTCATACATTTGGGATAATGTATGGATTATTGTTTTATTTGTGTATTAAGTATTGCTACCTATGTTTCAATAAAGATCCTCTAGCTTTACACATATTTTGGGTCTCAGACTAAGACATCAAGTGGTGAGAAGCTAATGAGGGAGTTTATTACACACTGTGACCTATTGTAGACACACAATATTAGATGCCTTAAACTTACACTCATCATTTCTCTTAGATTCGCTTGTAAATCTAAGTCTTGGATATTGTATAAGATGTTAGTCTCTGCTATAGTCTACTTGATACGAGCCTTCTGGAAGGTATCAACTACTTGATACGAGTCTTCCGTGTTGGGTTTAATAGTGCCAAAGTTCAAGAGGGGGGGGGGGGGGTGAATTGACCTTTTAAAACTTTCTCGCAGAAACAATGTTTAACCCAGTTTTACAGAAAATAAATCGGTTTATGTGAAAATGAACAGATTTATTTCAGCACTGTTTTTGTTTGAAACGCTTTTAATACAGCAAGGTTAATCACAAGACTATGCAGATAGTTTTTCCAGATGTACACACACAGATATCAGATTGAAAAACAGTGAAACACCAAAACAGCAAACTTCAGTTTCAAGCAAGTGATTAAGGTTCAATTGATAGCATGCTAGTTAATTGAGTGACCTTTGCAAACAACCTGTTCCAGTGGCTTTTAACAGACTATGAGTGTTCTTCTTGATGTCAAGCAATTTTCCAGAAATTAAAAACAATGAATCACAGAACAGCAAGCTTCAACTTTAAGCAATTGTTTAAGGTTCAATTAATAGCATTGACAGTTTATTGTGCAACCTATCACAGTCAATCTGTTCCAATGGCTTTTAGCAGATTATATATGTTCTTATGAGATTCAAACAACTTTTTCAGAAATCAAGAACAGTATGCACAGTGCCCAGAAAGAACAGATTTATTTTCAATTGAACAGATTTATTTCTTTGCTGTTTTATCAATTATGCAGAAACGAAATTGCAGAGAGTGAGAGAGAATGAATACAAACAATTATACTGGTTCACTCAACTGAGCTACATCCAGTCTTCACCAACAACAGGTGGAAATCACTAACACACAGTACAACCAAGTACAATTCCCACTGTTCTTGAAACCTACAAGAACTTAGGTACTCTTGCTGAAAAAACCTATTTCAGCACACACACACCCACTCTTCAAGAACACCTATCAAGAAGAGTGTTCAACCAAACTATTACAAGAAATGAGATGTGAAACGACTACACCTGATTGAGGATACAAAGATCTGCCTTAAACCAGTAGGCAAGATTGCTAGAACAGTAGTTGCACCTCACACCAAGCTTTTGGAACCAAACCAAGAACAAGCACTTTGTGATTTTCGAAATCTTTGAAGAACAAATGCTAATCCTTTGTAAACACTTAACTCTCTGCTGTCAAAACTTGTTTTTGCAAATGTATGAATTGTTATTAATCTTAGAAACAAGTTTGCATTTTATAGAAAACCAACTTATAACAGATTTTCGAAAAATAGTTAAAGCTGTTATAAAATGAACAGATTGAAAATAAAATGAACAGATTTATTTTCAAAAGCAGTTAGAGAATTTGTTAAGTGAGGAGACTTAGTCAACCATTCTGGTGCAGAGATAAAACTGAAAAACGTTTAAGCTTGTCATGGCACCAGAGACAAAAAGAATCTATTCATTTACAGATGAACAGATTTATTTTTCAAAACGAAAACAGAGAAAGTTTAACTATTTAAAACTCAGTCGTTTTGAAAAGAAGAAGACTTAGTCAAAATACCTGATGCACAAAATCTAATTTTTACAAGACTTAGCCAAGGCATCAGTGTAAAAATGAATCTGTTTATTTAGAAAAGAACAGATTTATTTTTATGCAGTAAACATGTTTTTTGTAAAACATGTGAAAAACAGTTTAAGAAAACTTATGCTTGTTCTTATCACATGGCCAGTGGTTATGAGGTGAGTTACTCAGCAAAAAGCCCACTCTTAGACAACCTCTAAGCACTACCTAAGACACACTTAAAGCAAAGCAAAATACAAATGAAAAGAACATATAGGTCTTCATCAAACACTACATATAAGCCTTCATCAAACACAATCTTGAAGGGGCAGCAACCATCTTCAACATTCCGAAAGGTATCAACTAATATTCTGTTTGTTGAATCTTTGAGATATAGATCCATTGGTGGTCTATATGATTGTTGTATACTAGTATTACAACGAAATTGAATTTTTCTTCTTGTGGTTGATACATGAGTTTTGTATATCTATGTTTGTATATGAATTTCAACATCTAATTGTTTTTTTTTTACTTACACTTGTGTATGTTTGAATTTAATTTCTTCTTGTTGTATACTATTTATATGAGCAAATACGGGTGCAAGTATCGAGACATGTGGAAGCCTATAGGCATTTTATTTAGCATAGTCTTCTAAATATTTTGTATTTATATTAGTTTTAAGTATGTGCCATAAAGATATTTTAAAATAACATATGTCTTGTATAAACTCTTTGTTGGATTTACATGTTTGATGGTATATATTTGGGGTACAGTTATAATTAACTTACATAAAAAAAAATAACAAAAAGTTATATACTTATATATAAAATTTCATATTTAGTAACTAATAATAAAAAATATATCATTAATTTAGTTTTATTTGGATTTATTGGATTTTTAAATCATAAATTAGATCATCAAGCCATACTAAATTTAATTCTTTTAGTTCTTATTAAATTTAAGTAAACTAAAAATATAAACCTTTGATTATCACGTGGTGTTGATACAAATTGCAACACTCTTAGCTAAACTAATGTCCCGTTTTAATTTCTAAAGCCGTTGTTATGCATACTAATTAACATACGTTATCATTGATCTAGATTCAGTGTACATATCTTTATACCTTTATATATATTATAGTTATATACTAGCTTGAAATAGAAGCACTATAGTACATGTACATATGTGTCTTTACTTTTTAAATATTTTTTAAAAGTTTACTATGTTCTCTTTGTTATAGATATTATTACATTATAAGTTTATAATAATTGTAATTTTATTAAATTAATATATGATGTAAATTTATAAATGTCACAAGTTTTACTATACATATAAAAATGAAAAAACTAATTTAAAATTTGATACTCTTATAATCTTCTAACAATAAATTCTTTGTTAAATAGGAGATTGTTCTCGCCTGTTGACTCAGGTGTCAAGCTCCACCTCCGATTTGTCTCCTTTGAAATCTGTTTTACGTCTTCTTGTGGCACTGGAACGCGACTCCGTTGAAACAGAGGGGTTCTACCTGTGGATCACTCTCTGATGATCAAGTAAGTGAGAGCTTACTAATATTACAGAAGAATTCAGTTTCAGTCTCAGAAACAACGTACCTTTACCTGGGGTCTCAAGCCTTATATACCAATACGTAAACAATGTACCGAGAATGGTCACCTTATTTGCCAATAGGTAAACAATTCGTGCACAAAGTGCCTGCTCGGATAATTTCACCGAGACAGGTCACCTTACCTGGCATTAAACAATTAGTTATACACACATGGTGCCTACTCGGATAGTCTCACCGAGGCAGGCCGTGTTTTCGTGTGTTATCAAATAAACAAATCTAATGCACCAACTTTCAAGAACAATTATTCATTGGGTGACCTCGTTAATAAACCCTCGTAAGGAAAAAAGAGTGTCCCCTTAAATATTACATCATTTAGAATGAAAGCATTAACAAAATATCTTAACTGAAATAAAATTTGACATTCACTCCATTCCATGTTCAATATATAGCTCCCCCCTCGAGGGTTTCAAGCCTCTAAGCTCCGTTCCCAAGCGCCTCAACTACGCGGAATGGGCCAGTCCACTTTGGAGACAACTTATTCTCCAACTGATAGGGGTGAGCCTTTCGCATCACCAAGTCGGAAACCCGGAACTGACGCGGCTTCAACTTAGTCTTTTGTCTCAGCTCTACCTTTTTCTTCAAAGCCTCTGAATTCATGTGAGCTTGTTAGCGCACTTCGTCTAGCAGATCCAAGTTCACCTTCCTTCCTTCGTTAGATTCTTCAATAGCAAAGTTCTGGAATCGAGGAGAGCTCTCTTGGATCTCTACTAGTATCATGGCGTCTGACCCATATACCAAACTGAAGGGCATCTCCTTAGTTGTTGACTGAGGAGCAGTGTGATAAGCCCACAAAATTCGAGGAACTTCTTCCAACCAAGTTCCCTTGGCCTTCTCTAGTCTCCTCTTCAATCCTCTGATATTGGCAGACTCAACCTAGCCATTCGTTTGAGGGTGTTCCACCAAGGCAAATATCTATTTTATGCCGAGCTTCGAGCATAACTTGCACAACTGCTGACTTGCGAATTGGGTTCTGTTGTCGGACACCAAGAGTCTAAGGATCCCAAAACAACATACAATGTTCTTCCACACAAAATGATGCACCTTGTGAGCAGTTATTTGTGCGATTGGCTTGGCTTCGATCCACTTCGTGAAGTACTCAATGGCTACTATGAGATACTTCATCTGACGAATTGCAAAAGGAAAAGGACCCAAGATGTCTATCCCCAAGAGCTGGTGCGTGATGCTAATCAGGATGCTTCTAACACTGCTCGCATCGTTGTGCATACTTCACGCAATCCTCCTTCATAGTCGGCCAATAATACCCAACTCGGATGACCTTCAAAGAGAGAGTTCTTCCCCCGACATGAATTTTGCAAATGCCTTTGTGGAGCTCCCCCATGATGCGGGTACACTGATCCCCACTTGCGCAAGTGAGGATTGGGTGGGTATAACCATGACAGAACAACTTACCATCTACGAGGGTATACTTTCCCACATTCCTCTTAACCGTCTTTACCTTCGTAGGCTCTGTAGGAAGCAAACCATTAGCTAAGTAACGTTAGTATGGAGTTACCCATGTCTCTACAATGTTGACCTGCAGAACCTCTAGAGATTCATCTCCCAATAACCCATAGGTGGTTATCCTAGGAACTTTCAAGGCCTCATCCCTTGTTTTGAGATTAACCCTAAGATTTCCACATGACGAATCTTGGCTAGCTCCCCTTCTGCGGTCCTGGGTGACTTCAGGATCTCTTGAATGACTGACAACTGCCGACCTTCCTTCCCTGAGCTCGCTAGTTTGGGCAACAAGTCTGCTCGGGAGTTATGTTCTCTTGGGACATACACTAGCTTGAACATGGAGAAAACTGCTTTCAAAAGCATAACATACCTGAGGTACGAGGCTAATTGCGGATCCTTAGCCTAGTACTCACATATGACCTACCCAGTAACCAACAACAAGTTGCTCTTCACCAATAAACTTCGAGCACCCAACTCCTCTACCATGGAATTAGCATACATCTGGCCCTTGATAGGCCCCGGGGATTCATACTGCACATCAAACTCAGACAACTCAACTGCCCAACGAACCATCCGACTTGCTATGCCGGGCTTCTGAAGGACCTTACAGATGGGCAGATCAGCCATCACGATCACAGTAAAGCTCTGGAAGTAATGGCGGAGTCGCTGAGCTGTGAATTCCACCACTAAAGCGGCCTTCTCAATGGCTTGGTACCACATTTCTGGCCCTTGCAGCACCTTGCTCACAAAGTAAATCGGCTTTTGGGCACTATCTTGCTCATGCACAATGACCAAGCTGATTGCTTGATTTGTGACAACAAAATAAATACGAATGCGAGTACCTGGCTACGACTTACAAAGAACAGGAGGGTTGGCCAGGTACTCTTTTAGCCTGGTGAAGGCCTCTTCACACTCACGAGTCCACACAAACCGGTTATTCTTCTTCAAGCACTGAAAATATGGATACCCCTCGTCTCCACTAGATACCAAGAATCGAGACAGGGCAGCCATACGTCCAGTTAACTCCTGGACTTCCTTCACATTGACATGGCTCCTCATCCCTATGATTGCAACACATTTGTCGGGGTTCACCTCTGTACCCCTTTCAGTGAGCAAAAACCCAAGGAACTTCCCAACTTCCACCTCGAACACACACTTCTCTAGGTTTAGCTTCAAATTGTACTTAGCTATTGTTGCGAATCGCTCCTCTAAATTAGCAATGTGCTGATCTTTCTCATTTGATGTGACGACCATGTCATCTACATACTCCTACACGTTTCGACCAATCATTGGGCGAGAATCCTGTCCATCAACCTCTAGTAAGTGACACCAATGTTCTTAAGGCCATAGGGCATGACCTTATAATAGTAGCTGGCGAACTCGGCCATGAAGGCAGTCTTACTCTCGTCTCTGGGGTGCATACAAATTTGGTTGTACCCCGAGAACGCGTCCAAGAAGCTTAACAGTCGACAACCCGAGGCGTTGTCCATCAAGGAATCTATACTTGGGAGTGGGTAAGAATCCTTGGGACAGGCCTTGTTCAGGTCCGTAAAGTCGGCGCACATCCTCCACTTCCCATTGGCTTTTTGTACTAACACCACATTCGCCAACCACTCAGGGTATTGGATTTCCCTTATGTGGTCAGCATTCAGAAGCTTCTGAGTTTCTTCTCTGATGATTAGGCGCCTTTTCTTCATTGAACTTTCTCCTCCTCTGGACTACCGACCTAACCTTCTCATCCATAGTAAGCCTATGGCATAGAAAATTTGGGTCTATCCCAGGCATGTCCGCGGATGACCAAGCGAAAGCATCTATGTGCTTCGATATCACCTCGGCTATCTTGTGCTGCAACTCTTGACATATCAACATGTTCCAACTTGCATAATCTCTTCTAGCTCTCCCACCTGAACAGTGATTGAGTACGTTCCCCTTTTACTTTTCAAACTACTCTCGTAGCACTTCCTTGCCGTCTTCTGATCATACTTGATGGTGATCACTCCTCCATCAAAGGAAGGCAACTTCATCTTCATGTGCCTCATCGAGGACACCGCACCGAACCTGTTCAAAGAAGGTCTCTCCAAAAGAAAATTATAAGCTGAAGAGGCATTAACCACAATGTACCTGACGTTAATCGTCTGAGTTGAGGTGTCATCAGAAAAAGTCGTCCTCAACTCGATGTATCCCCGCACTTACACCTGATCTCCCGCAAAGCCAAACAAGCAACCATCGTACAACTTCACCTGGTCGAGGGATAAGTCAAATTGTTGAATGTTGACCAGAACATCACATCAGCTGAGCTCCCTTGGTTAATGAGAACTCGGTGTACCTTCCTTCCCATGGTGACAATAGATATCACCACTGGATCATCCTCATGAGGGACCACGTCCTCCAGGTCAGAGCTCGTAAAACAAAGAGCAGACTCTGGTGGATGGTCAGGCCTCCTTGTCGCCACGGTCATCACTACTCTCGCGTATCGCTTATGCTTGGAAGCAGAGCTCCCTCCTCTAGAAAATCCTCCCGAGATGGTGTTCAGCTCCCCATGGACCGGTATCTCATATGCTTGGTCCCTCGGAGCAACCTCTCCCTTCGGCTCTTTCTGGTCCTCGTCCAGGTATTCCATCAAGAATCCGTTTTTCACCGAACCTGCCAATTGGTAACCCAGAGTTATACATCGCAAAACGTCATGCCCAAATCCCTTATGGAATTTGCACCAGGCCTTCTTTCGCTGCCCCAGATTCCTATCAAATTTCTGAAGGAACTTCAGCTTTTCCACGACCCCTGGTACGGTCAGCAACTCCTTGTAAGATATCCAAAACTTGGGTTGAAATGCCAAGTCCTCTCGGGGTTTCGCCCTGGGCACGCTCTTCCCGGTGGGGTATGGCGCGCGCCTTGAGTCCGTTCTCTTATCGGTTGAGGTTTCGTTGACCCTAAGAGGTCGAGACCGGCTCCTCTCCTTTGGCTTGGTTTGCCTTAGATACGAGCTGCTGTGTTTCACGGACACTGCCTCCTCTGCATTGATATAGGCGACAGCCTGCCGCCGTATTTTGGCGAATGTCTCTATTGGATTCCTGATCAATGAGTCGCTAAATGGTCCTGCCATGATCTGTTCGAAGGCGTTGACCATCATGACTTCGTCATGGGTCTGGAGCTTCACTGTAAATGCCTAAAACTTGTTTAAATAATTTTTTAGAGACTCGCCTTGTCTCTGATTCATATAAAATCGGAGGTTTGGCCTGGTTGACAGAGAATTGTTCCATGAACAGCTCGAAAAACTGGTCGAAAGAGGTGATGTGGCCATTAGGAAGCCCACTGAACCACTGCAGGGCTGTGAATGTACCCATGAACATCTTGCAATGGATAATATCTATCCCCCCAGAAATAATTATCTGACATTGAACGCCGTGAGATGGCTTTTAGGGTATTCTACCCTTGTGAAAACGATCTTAGGCGTGATGTAGTGTGGCGGCACAAGCGCGTCCATGATCGCTTGCAAGAAAGGCTTGGGACGATTTCTTAGGGGCGCATTCAAACCTCGCTATCCTGCTCGGCTTTAAGTTCTTGTTGGATCCGCTCTTGCTTTGCCTGTACTGCTCGTTGGCTTCTTGGAGAGCTCTCATGGTGTCCCTGAGTTGTTGTAAGGTGGGGGCGTCGTTCCCTTCAGACCCCAGTGGTCCTGGCCTAGTGTTCCTCATATTGTTGGAAAATTCAAACACAACTGTGGATGGGATCAAGTTTTATCAGGCCCCGCGGTGGGCATTAAATGTTTTCGCCGGTTGACTTTCTCGCCAGTTGACTCTGGTGGCACCTCCGATCTGTCTCCTCTGGAATTTGTTCTATGTCTTCTCGTGGTACTAGAACTTTGTTGAAATAGAGGGGGCTCTATCTGTTGATCACACTCCTACGATCAAGTCAGTGAAAGCTTACTAAAATTAAAGAAGTATTTAGTTTCAGTCTCAGAAACAACGTACCTTTACCTGGGGTCTCAAGCCCCTTTTATAGCTTATCTCTTGTAACAACTTTCTCTTATGAGAATATAATCTCAACCGAAAGCATACATAACAGAAAAACATTCTGTTTATGGAACATAATAGAAACTTATCTCTACTGGAAGCATAAAATAATAACAGAAAAATCACCTGCCAAAGGGCATCACCTCAGGCACTAACAGCAGGAAAATACTTTGTTTACATGGACACCCCTACTCACGGTGCATCGTTATCTTTTCAATATGCATGCAACCTAACCACCACGTGCTCTAAAACTCACACTTAGGTTAAAATATATTCTTCTAATAACCTTATATTAGCATATAATAAACATATTATCTTAATCATTATTTATCGGACTTATTAATATAAATGGGCCAAAAACTCATGATCCACTCCACGGACCCAACAACCGAGCTGACCTGTCCACATCTATGCACTGAGCTCCGAACATTGAGAACTGAGCACTCTGTCCAATACAGAGACCAAACAAAACATAGTTCCTATAGGTCTATTTCAATTTACCTACAATTTATAAGAAGTAAAACTTTTGTTAAAGAATTTATTTATTAAATTATAACAATAATTGAGTATATTCTTTCTTTAAAGGATAAATTATATATATTAAAAAGTAAAATTATTATTATTATTATATATAACCGTCATTTTTATAAAGGGAAGTTTTTAATTATTTTAAAATAAAATAAAAATAATTATTTATTTTATGAAATAAATGAATATTTTTTTAAATATGAATAATTACACTTTTTTCTTTTGACAAAAACTAGTATTATCATAATAACTATTAAAATAAAAATATATGATTTAAATTATAAAAATATTATTAAAGATTATAATAATAATAATTTTTTTTTTAAATTTTGTTGTATGTAATTTTTTATTGTGTATTATTTGAATTTTAAAAATTAATTATTTGAAGGGTAAAATTGTAAGAAATTGAATTCTTCTATATATTTTCAAATTCAAAAATTCTGTAATTTTTTTAAAGTGCAAATTTTTAATTTTTAAAAAATAATTATTAAATTTGTTATGTTTTAATATAATAAAGATCAAATTGGAAAATAAAATGTGCACTGCAAAAAAATCCATTTCTATATTGTTATATAATAATAATAATAATAATAATAATAATAATAATAGTTGAATATTTTGATATTTATTTAAGGTTCCCCTTTACTAAGTTTGGATAAATCAAACAATGTTATAGTTAATGTTTATTTATATTTTTTAACATTGAATTACACATTTTAATATTATATATATATAATGGTTATTATAGTAAATTTAAATAGCTGGAGGGTTTTCTTGTATCCTTCCAAATTTCTTACCCACCGTCAGAAAATAATGAATAAATATAGAATCAAGTGGCGAAGAGAGACACCAAAAGTAGAAATAATAAATGGATCTTGTACTAAGAAAAAGACACTTACAAAGAAGAAAGAAGACTCAATGAAACCCATAAGTGTGTGTAGACATGCATGGAGGTGAGAAAATGAAACTTAAAGGGAAAAGGAGACACACTTATATCGAAAACAAAGACAAGGGACATTCTGCACTCAAACATTAATAATAGACAATTCATGATGTCTCCTCTCCTTTGCCATCCATTGGATTTTTATCTCTCATCACATTGTTTTGTACATATTCACATATGTAATTAATACCCAATATTTATGTTATTTCCACAATAAATTTTACAACTAATGAGAGACAAAAGAAGAGTAAAAGATTAAGTCAAAAGAAAAAAATGTATGATATGAAATAAAGAAACAGAAAGAAAATATTATTGTGTAAATTACTGAATCAAGAATGTCAACAATTAATTATCACATAACAACGTCAACAAAGGACACTATTAAAGTGAGTGAAGTTTACTCTAATATAGTACACTAAATCAAATAGAAAACATTAATTTAGTTAAGCGCAGGACACTAATGTGATATTAAAAATTAAAAAAATAAAACATAATACGTAAGTGATTAGTGTCGATTAGTGGATATTAAAATAATACTTTATATTAATTAATATAAACATAGCATAGTCTTAACCGACACAAAAATTAATTTATAAAAAAAATGTAAAAAAAAAGTTATAAATGAGCTTAGCCTATGTAAAAATAATAATTTTTTTAATATATTAACATCGACTTTTCTCATTTTTCTTGAGCTCCTCACTTTCTCAGTTCATGTTTCTTTTTTTTTAAACAAATCTTGAGTTATTAATTTCCCCTTTTCTCTTTAATATGCAGTTGCCTTTCCTTTCAAGAAAGATTATTTTAAGAAAAATAATGTTTGAAACCTAGTGTTTATATTGATGAGTAGTGCATCGACAAATCCTAAATCTAATGTAGTGAACGTGTTTAAAATTAGTCTCCGATTCAAAGCCTCAATCTTGAAGTGGAAGAAGAGACATGGTGGTGAAGAGGAAGAGAAGAAGGACCCTTTACCAATTGTCCGAAAAGTGAGTTATGGATTGAGTTTTATACTTTTATAGGATTTTGTGTATTTTGTGGATTTGTTTGATGTTGAAATTGGTGATAAAAATGGTTTGTCAATGTTACATTAGAAAGACCCTAGGGTTCCATTTTGGTTGGGCTCGCATTAGACGCCCGCGTTAGACACTTGGTCATATGGCATAGAAGGTCACGCTAGATGTCAACACTAGATAATGCTTGTTCTTCCCAAGGGTGTTTCTCCTTATTATGATCGTGTAGATGTTAGCATTTAGAAAGTTTTGTATATTCGATTAAGTTGATAATGCATTTAACTTGTCATTACAAATGTTTTTTTTACTCTGGTTTGTCCCTGTTGTTTTTATTCTATTAGTATGAGAAGGCTTAGAGTGCTGATCTTGTTTTGAACTTATATGAAATGGAATGTTGTCACATAAATCACTATAGGGAAGTTATTGATAGTACTGATTTTCTTCCAAGATGAGTTGAATCCTCTGCCTTTGTAAATGAGCCACACCCAAACCTGACTGAGGTGGCTTCTTTCAACCTTTCTCATTTTTCCTCTTGTTCATGCTTTTGGTTCTTACATGTTTATCATTTCCTTCTTCCTCATGGAAGATAGGATTTAGGGTTTAGGGATGTGCTCAAAAGCCATGGTAAGTGTTTGAAGAAAGAAAAAAACTCAATGCAACGGAAGAAAGAATTTGTTTCATAAATGCTTTAGACTTTAAGGAGTGGCGATATATATAGATAGAGGAAAACAAAGAGAGAGAGTTCAGTGAAAACAAAGCAGAAAATGGTTGTGTGATAAATGTTGAAAGGATAATGGTTATACGCGTGTTTGCTGGTTTTGGCTCTTGTATTTGGTTTTCTAAATGTCTTTTTTGTTTTTGTTTTTGCTAGTTCCACTCTCATATGTTCTTATTTGTTCCAAATTAGAATATCCTTTTGGTCTTGGTTTTAGACGTTTTCATGTTAATTAAGTAAGGTTTTTAGGAAAATAAAGATAGTACTCATGTCATTATAAGTTTATATGGGTGTAAGTGAAAATGAATATAGTAAACAGGTCTTTTGGCAATGAAATGGAGTAACATTTGACCATGACTTATGAGACTATTGATGTCGTTCAAGCTCTTGGTTGGAAGAATGAATGGAGAAATGTAGCCGAATGGATTGAATATGGTGGCACCGATTGGCAAAGAGGTGTTAAGTTTCGGTGGTGTGATGGTGCAATGAAGGAGAAGAAGGTTTGACCAACTTTCCTAAGTTCACTGGGTCAAAAGAGACTCACTAGCAAGAGAGAGATTTGAGAGAGAACGAGTTTAATTTTGAATACTTCATTCAATAATGTGAAATTCTCTAGATATGTATGAATCTTAGGTTTTTTGTAGATGAAGGTGACTTGTTCCTTAAGCTACCATAACTCGTGTTAAGTAGACTTAACTATGGTGAGTATGGTGACTTAAGGAAGCTATATGCACTCTTCTAAGGTGCTCTAGAAGCCCTTACTTGTGTGACAAGTTAGGGTTTCTAGAATATCCTTACTTTATATATAAAATACTCCAAGTGAAATATAAATTCTATACAAGTTATTTCTACTTATTGACACTAGTACAAAATATCAAAACCATGACCCATATAAAGATGGTTAGTAGAAAACTGTGATAAAAAAAGAGACAGTGACAATTTTGTAATTATATTGTGTTTTTAATGACGGTTCTAAGGGGAACTGACGTTAAACATTGTTACATATAAAGACGGTTCTGGAAAGAATCGTTGTTAAAAACTGTTCTAGGAGAGATATAAAGACGATTCTGGGAGGAACCGTCATTAAAAGGTGTAAATGTTTTTCGAAAAAGTATTGTGCCACGTGCGTCTCCCTCTCTTATTTTGTCCCGCGCTCATTCTTCTCAATATCACTTCTCTCACTCTAACTCTCAAACATTCGTCTCTCTGCCACCACACTCCAGCCGCGACCTCCACCACACCACGAAACCGCCACCATGCAACTGACTGTCGTGCAACCTTCATCACTCTAGTCACGCGACACCGCAACCTTTGTTGAACTTGAAACTTTGATGTCTCCAAATCCATGAAGATTGCTTATGGGCATGAGTTCTGGGTAGATTAGAATTTGTTAATCCACTTTTAGCTTAATCCAAAATTGAATCAAACAAGTTCTTTTAAAGAAAAGTGTTTTTCAAAGAAAGTGAAAAACAACCTGTTCATTTGTCGTTTCAATCGGTTGTTTAAAACTTGGAGGTTTTGGAAAAGATTTGAAAAAGCTGAAATTGGCTAACCTTACAGTCAAAGCCAATTCAATCGATTGATTCGTACTTTCAATCGATTGTTTTTAAAAACTTAACAGAATTAGTTAAATCTGTTTTTGCTTGATTCAAATCTGTTTTGGTCCATGATTGAAAGACTAAAACGACTAATTTTTAAGCTATATAAATGGTTTTTAAATCTCTAATAAGAGAAAGAGATCAAATTACAAAAGATCAAAAGGTTTTTCAAAGATTGCAAGATTGCTTAAAGCTTTGCATTGGTTAAGAGTGGAATAGGATCTGCTGTATTTGTTTTGTATCAGGTGCAATCCTTCCTATTATTTGTTGTTCTTTAATTTATATTTGTAAAAGTGTAAGATACTAGTGTCTACAGTCAGAGGGTGTTCTGATCTGTAGTGGTTGTGTTTCAAAGAGGGTGAGTGTTCTTGAAGGGTTCAAGATCACCTCTTTAGTGTTTGTGTTGTGTAATCTGTGTTTGATTGCTTAGTGAAATACCTAGGGGTTTTTGGGGGCTGAATGTAGCTCAGGTTAAGAGTGAACCAGTATAATCCTTGTGTGTTGAATATCTCTATCCCTCACTGCTATTAAAATTGTTTGATCTGTGATTTTACAAAGTGCTGATAAACAATAGGTTGATTCATATAAACAACCAATTGAT
The DNA here is from genome assembly GCF_000499845.2 of Phaseolus vulgaris. NCBI lineage: Eukaryota > Viridiplantae > Streptophyta > Magnoliopsida > Fabales > Fabaceae > Phaseolus > Phaseolus vulgaris. Next base: position 10,112,824 of record NC_023758.2, on the reverse strand, counting down.
TTTCTAGAATCAAATTAAAACAATTTTGTTGTTTGGCTGATCTAATTGCTTCTTTTGTGATTCTGCATTAATATTCATTTTTTACCAGAATTTTCGAAAATCTTTCATTAAACAATTCTAACAACCTTCACCTTCACTCCAGCCGCGCGACACCACAACCTTCACCCTCATTCTCGCCACGCAACACTGCAACCTTCACCCTCACTCCAGCCACGCGACACCGTAACCTTCACCCTCACTTCAGCTACATGACACCGCGACCTCCTCCACACCGCAAAATTGTCGCGCAACCTCCATCACTCCAGCCGCGCGACCCGGCCTTGCCACACCGCACCGGAAAAGTGCCAGCTCGCATTACACCGCAACCTTCACCCTTAGCCCCAGTCGCACCACACCAAAAATGCACCAGTTCCGTCGTCCAGCTCTTTGCGACACTGCCCCAACCCTGACCTCTACGCCCAGCCCCCCCTCCCCCCCCCTCCCCACCAGAGTTGCTCCCTCCGTTTTCGCACTAGCTTTTTATTTTTGAATTTAGTATGTCGTTATATATTCTTGATTTATAACTACACCCAAATTAACGACAGTTTTAGAACCGTCTTTAAATTCTCTTTTTAACTGTCGTTAATGTTAAGATTCTACCATGAATTATGAGACTGTCTGATGTAGTTTAAGCTCTTGGTTGGAAGAATGAATGGAGAAATGTAGCGGAATGGATTGAAGATGGTGGCATCGATTGGCAAAGAGGTGCTAGGTTTTGGTGGTGTGATGGTGCAATGAAGGGGAAGGGGGCTTGACCAACCTTCCTAAGTTCACTACGCCAAAAGAGGCTCACTAGCAAGAGAGATTTGGGAGAGAATGAGTTTCAATTTTGACTACTTCATTCAATAATGTGCAATTCTCTATACATGTATCAATCTTAGGTTTTTTATAGATGAAGGTGACTTGTTCCTTAAGCTACCATAACTATGGTTAAGTAGACTTAACTATAGTGAGTATGGTGGCTTAAGGAAGCCGTATGCACTCTTCTAAGGTGCTTTAGAAGCCCTTACTAGTGTGACAAGTTAGGGTTTCTAGAATATCCTCAATTTATCTATAAAATACTCTAAGAGAAATATAAATCCTATACAAGTTATTTCTACTTATTGATACAAATAGTTCATCTATCTTTTATTCTTCTGTATTGATGGCTTTGGATGGTCCTCCATCACTGTTGATACAACCCAAGTAGCTACGAAGATGACCAAGGAAGCAAAAGACAAAGCACATGGTGAACTATCATCTCAACAACCTATTCATATGCCCACCAAGGATCACATGGACCTCACCAGAGGAGCTGAGCATAAAGCATCACATTAACTATTCTTCCTTTTGGTGTTTTTATAAGGTACCTTTAGCATAATATGGGGTGTGGGTAGCATTTTAGCTTGTTCCTAGCCCTTTTGGAAGACATTTTGACCTAGTTTATAGAAGGATAAGCCTAGGATGTGGGTTTGACTGTCAAACCCTAAGGCTGCCAATTTTTTCCCTTTTCCCATCCTATCCCTTTAGCTTGTTCTCCAAGACTCCTTCACCTATAAATAGGAGGCCTATCTAGTGTATTTTACAAGTTGAATGAAATAGAGAAAAGTTACTCTGCAAATCATCAATTGTGCTTATGAAATAGGCGCTTGCAACGATAGCTTTTTTGTTGTCATTTGGAAATGAGAAAAGTTTGAACCCATGTGGTGCCTATACTCGGTCTCTAATGTTAGATGTTAGAATATCATTGAAGTTCTTAATTCTTATATTTGCTCATTTATTCCTAAATAGGATTCAAGAATACCTATTAATTTGTATTTCAATGATATAATATTTGGCTTCTCATTATTTTCAATTAGTTATATTTTTGTAGTTTTGTAGGAATCCAATTTTATTAGACACTATCAATCTAATTTATCTTACTTCCATATCTTAATTTGATATTTCTGTGATTGCATAATCACCCTAATTCAGTTTCTTCTGGTATATATAAAAAAATATATTACTAATATAAGTAAATTATACACTACAATAAAATCATATAACATAAACCAATTTCAGAGAAAAAAAATAATTAGTTACTGAAGAAATTAGATACTATTTTAGAGATTAAAAAATTATTGGTATCTAAAATAGTTTTTATTATAAATAAAATTTATAAACTAATTTTTAAATTTGGTATCTAATTTAGGTGGGTGGTTAAAATCTTGGTAACTAATTAAATAACAATTTAAAAACCAGTTTACAAATTTTATTAATAATAGAAACTACTTTAGATATTAATTTTTTTAGCCTCTAAAATATTATTTAATTTAGTTAATATAGTAACTAATTATTTAATGACCTTTTAGTGATATAAGGTTAAATAAATAAGAAAATGTAGATATTAATTTACAAATAGTTTTTGTATAATTTTTAATTTTTATGTAAATTAATTTAATCTTATGAAACCCTAATTTTTTTATTTTATTTTTAAAAATATTCATACATAAACTTTTTTTCTAAATTGTTTTAGTCTTTTAAAAGTTATTGTGTTGTAGTCTTATCTTTTACCCTTTTTTGTCATTTTTACAAGAATCTGATTAGGAAAACCTCTTGCAATTTCAACTCTATGTTTTACACAAATAAATAACCTAAAAAATTAATATAATAATATTTATTAATAAATTTTTATGTCAATTATTATACAATTAAATTTGAGTAATTATTTTTAAAGTTAAAATATTTTTTCAATTCTTGTTCAAAATATAAATTATACCGAACAAGTCAGTCACTCGACCTCGGTGACCGAGTGGCCTTGTCAAAATGCACTTCAAGGCATTTAATAAATTATAGCACCGATAGTTATTAGAGTTCTTTGTGAGTCATGATCATGTCCCAGATTATGTGAGAAATATCTTCGAGAAATCAGTATTAACTAGAAGATATTAAAGATATCCTTCATATATACCAACATACCTATATACCAATATATCTCCCTATAAATCAAGGATCACGGTACACATCAGTGGACAACTGATATTCATCCCATCACAACAAGGGTCCATGACAAACACTATAAATAAACCCTTTGATGAGGTGAAAGGTACACTTTAATCCGTTTACAAATATACACTTTGTGTAGGTACTCTCTAGACCCACTTTGCCTATACAGGTACAATTGGTGTCCACTGTGGGGTCAAGATAACATTCAATTTCAGTTTAGCGACAATGCGATCGGATCACTGAAGAGCAGATTGCCATAATTCAAACACTTCGAACACAAATGGAGATGTGTCAAAAGGGCATCAAAGATCAGCGAATGAATGAAAAGGAGGTGCGCCTTCTCAAAGAGAAGAACAAAGAGTTGAAAGAACGCCTCAACATAACCGAACGAGAAGAACAATCTCTGTCGCGTAATCACACTTACAACCAGGAGAGGACAACAACGACTCAAACGCACACTCAATAGGGGTATCGACAAACTTAGAAGCCCCACATGGCCAATGATGATGAAGACTCAAAAGGACATCCTTTTGCCGACGAGACCTTGGAGGAAAAACTCCCCTCCAAATGAAAAGGACTCAACATCAAACTCTATGATGGTTCCATAGATCCAAATGAGCACCTGAACATTTACAAAACGCAGATGAATCTCTACACCACAAACAAGACGGTGTGGTGAAAGGTTTTCTCCAAGAGGGGCCACTTAATTGGTTTTTAATTTTAATTAAAATTATTAATTGTAGAGTAAATGGTATAAAAACTTTTAATTACCGTAGCTAACGTTTAAAAATATTATAAGAATATATTTAAAAATTTACGTCTATAATAGAAAGTTCTAATTATAGTAAACGTTTAAAAATATTATAATAGCAATTTTCTTGTTTCGAAAATGGTTAATATTTACATTCATAGGAGAATAACTATAATTGATACGGGAATAATATAACTGTAAAGTGAGTTATATTTGTCAAAGGACTTGGTTGAAGTTATGATAAAAATTGGTACCAATATATGTGGTTTGAATTGATTTTGAGAAATATGTTGTTATCCAATACGGTAGTAACTGATATAATAATGATGGAACAACCTACATTTAACGTTATGTATTTCTACAACTTGTACATTAAGTTATAATATTAAGTTCACTTTAATTGTTCAAATATTTTAATTAAGAATACAAGAAACAAACATCTCTTAGGTGAATTGAAGTTGAATCCTGGTTAGTCTTTGAAATGGTTTAGAACAACTCAAATTATCAAATTATATATGTTGTCTACTTTTATGATATGTAAACAATTTTGTAGGTTTAAACATTTATTTTAATAAGTAGGTGAGATGTTGCTGTACTGGTATAAATACAAACAAGAAATATGAAGTTTTATTGATAAGTTAAAAATTAATGGGTGGTATTTTTTTAGTCGGTTTTATTTATTTCATTATAGTTGTAATTAGATGTAGTTAACATGATATTGTTAATGATGTGAGTTGATTTTTAAATGTTTTCATTTAGGTGACACTGTACTTTAAGATTGAGATTTTAGGAGTTAATGGTGGTGATCTTAGGAAAATTCTTACTGGACACTAACTCAACCAAGTGGTTAAGTAGGTGTGAAGGTGCATTTCACAAAGACAAAGATAAAAGACATTGTATGGTGAACATGTATGCAATTGCCGAAGTAAAGAAGAAAAACTAGGAAACATTAATGGAAAGTTAACATGAAGGAAATGGAAGAGGAAACTTATGGAGATGGTGGTGGGTGGTCACACCACTTGGTAGGTGAAAACCTAAACTTTGATAACCACATGATGTGAGTTGATTTTAAGAGTTTTCATATAGGAGACACTTTAGTTTTAGGATTGAGATTTTTAGGCAATTATAAGTGAAAACCTAAGGAAAATTCCAACGGGACATTAACTTAACCAAGTGGTTAAGTAGATGTGAATGTTCATTTGACAAAGACAAAAGGAAAAGACAATTATAAAGTGAAAATGATGACAAAAATAGGTGCGGAATTTAAGCATGGAAAGCAAGAGTAAATGACAATAGCTGAATGAACATAAGGAAAGCAAACAAGAACATATTTATGAATTAAATGGAATGACAAATGGAAAGGAAAGATGAAGGAGTAAGGAAGCTTATGAGAATGGAGTTGAGAAAGTGAGCACGCCACTTGAAGGATGAATTTACTCCAAGATAAGTGTTGGAAGCCATCACTTGAGAGCTCTCAAAAACTCACAAGATAAGACTAAAAACTAAGAGGAACAAGCCTCACTAGCATCACACACAAAATTGTGCAGAGTAACTTTTCCTCTATTCAATTCAACTTGGAAATACAATGAGGGAGGCCTCCTACTTATAAGAGGAGGAGCCTTGGAGAACAAGTAGTGAGGGTAGGAAGGGAAAGGGAAATGTGGTGCAGCCTAGGTCATTGACTAAGGTCAATGCCGCGCGATCATCCTAGAATTCTAGAAGCTAGGTTAAGCTTCCTCCCTTACCAGGCTTCATGAGCTAAAAAATAGGCACACCCCCCCATTTGTACTAAACAACACCTACTCTACTAAACTTACAAATTGGGAAACCACTGATGCTCAACACCCAAAGTCTGTGCTCTGCTCCTACTAATCCTCTGAGGTATGATGGGTGCTAAGGTCATGGGTTGAGCTTGGTCAGTAGGTGCCCTCTCTCCTAGGTCCTCATCACGTACGTTAAATTGTACGGTGTTTCTTGTGTGGACGCCTAGGGGGTACAACGGTATGCCCAAAGGACTTCCAATAGTTCCTCGGTCCATCAGCCTTTCGCCTTGTCGAGTCACTTCTTCAGTTCGTTCAGGATCACCTTGTTTGCAGCCTCGGCCTGCCCATTGGTCTGGGGTGTCCACCCGAGGCTATTATTGAGTTGATACCGAGGTCCTCGTAGAAAGACTAGAGCCCTCGGTCGATGAACTATCGGTTGTTATCAGTTATCATTGTGTGCGGCACACCGAACCGATGCACAATACTTCGCCATAAAAAACTTTGCACATTCTTGGTGGATATGGATGTGAGTGGTTTGACCTCGATCCATTTGGTGAAATAGTCCACTCCGACTAGGAGGAATTTTGCATGACCCTTCCCCAGGGCAAAGGGACCAACGATGTCCATCCCTTAGATGGCGAACAACCATGGGGATGTCATACTATGTAGCGCTTCCAGCTTTAGGTGGTGCAGGGGACCGAACTCCTGACACTTTGTACATTTCTTCACAAACTTCGCGCAGTCTCCCTAGAGAGTCGGCTAGTAATAACCGACCCTGAGGAATTTGGCAGCCATCGCTCATGCATCCGAGTGGTTGCCGCATGTCCCCTTGTGGATTTCTTTGAGAACATACTCGGCTTGGTCCTTGGTGATGCATTTCAGCAACGACCTTGAGTAGCCCCTACGATAGAGATCTCGGTTCAACATGGTGTACCTTGAACACTGCTGCTTCATACCTTTCTCTTCTTTCGGCTTACACGTGTCGTGCTCAATGTATCAGTCGGTCAGGGTCATCCAGGTCTCGGCCTCGGCGCCGGTGACCGTTAGGCATTCAATTTGGGTCGCACTAGGCTGTCTTAGCCAGATTTGCGTGACAGACCTATGATGGCTCTTCTTCTTGGTCATTGACAGCCGAGACAACACATCAACCCTCTTGTTCTCTTGTCGGCGGGTGTGTTCCACCGTTACCTTCTGAAACCGAGCAATGTTGTTGCGGATAATATGGTAGTACCTTTAGAGCAAAGGCTCATTCACCTTGAACCCAAACTAGAGGGCTTGCTCCAAGAGCAGATCACCTTGTTCTTCGAGGATAACTCCTGCTTCACATGCGGTCTTGTTTGAGGAGTCGTCTGTTGAACCAAATGGTGTTCAAGCTTTGAAGAATCCAAATCCTTTGAAGGATGTTGAAGCCTCTGCTGTGCTTGATGTTGCTGTGCTGGTTTAGCTTAGTTCTGGGGTAGTTTGGATGTTGTAATCCAACCTTTGATTAAATCTAAAGCATAGGCATTCTCAAACTTTGTGAAAGTAAAATGTTTTCAAACTAAGTTAAAACAACCGATTGTTTTGTCGAAACAACCGATTGTTTATACTTAGGTGTTTTGAGAAAAAGATTGAAAACTGTTTTTAAAATGGTTGAATTATAAAGAACCAAAACAACCGATTGATTCGAGGAAACAACGATTGTTTGTTTTCGGACCATAACAGAAAAACTGTTTTATCTTTGACTGAGCTTTAAATGTTTTAACTGCTTACGCTCCAGTCATTAAATGCTTTGACCAATCTTTAAATGCAATTTAAGAGTTTGTTAAGATTTGATAACAAACTACATCTTTGAATATATTCAGAAAAATAGTTGTTGACAATTAATCTTTGACAAGTTTTTGCTAAGAGTTTTTGAGTTTTTCAAAGAGCTGAGATTGCTAAGAGTTTGTGATTGATCAAAGTGTATGGAATAGGATTCTGCTTGTATTGATTTCAGATTATCTTCTGTAACAAGTGTAATCCTTGTACTATGTAAAACAAGTTTCGTTTATGTGTTTGCTGAGATTGGCTGTGTGTTCTTGAGGGGATCAAGATCAACAATCTTAGTGTTGGTGTGTTGGCCAAGGAGAGTGTGTTTCTTGAGGTGTTCAAGGTCATTCTCTTGGTTGTTGTGTAAGTGATCAAGGTGTGATTGCTTAGTGGATTTCCTCAGGGTTTCGGAGAAGACTGGATGTAGCTCTGGGTTTGGAGTGAACCAATATAAACAACTGTGTACAATCTCTCTATCCATATCTCTTCAAATTCAGTTTTGTTATTTGATAACTGGTATAAACAACCGATTGTTTCGGTAAAACAACCGATTGTTTTTCCAGTATTGTGCTTTTGCTTTATGTTTTGGAAAAACTGATTTCTTAATCAAATTTTTCTTGAAGTATTTTCATTCTAAGCTTAAAAGTTTCTGAAAATCTTTCTTACACAATTCACCCCACCTCTCGTTTAAGGCCATATATTCTAACAATTGGCATCAAGAGCTTGGTTCTTGAAAGTTATTCAAGTTGATCTAAAAAACTTTTTTCTATGACTGGAAAACTATCTTTTGAGGAGGGTACTTCAATCTACAAACCACCTTTATTCTGTGGATTGAATTATAAGTTTTGGGAAGCAAGAATGAAAATCTTTATTGAATCTATTGATCAAAGAATTTGGGATTCAATTGAGAATGGTCCTTACATTCCAAAGTTCAAAAAGGATAATTCTTTCATTGCAAAACCTTTGTCTAAATGGACAAATGATGAATGTAAGATGGCTCAGCTTGATCGGTCTGCTCAAAACATTATAGCTTCTGCACTAGATACTAATGAATTTTTCAGGATATCAAAGTGCAAAATTGCTAAGGATATGTGGGATACACTCAAGGCTGGTCATGAACCAAAGGAAGCAATGACAAAGAGTCAAGCAAGAAGGAAAAGAAGGCAAAATAATAAAAGCCTCAATCTTTGCTTCATGGCCAGAAAGGAGGATGACTCAAGTAGTGTAAGTTCATCGAACTCTTCAAACTCTGAAAATTATGGTCAATTGCTTCAAGCCTTTCAAGAAACGCATAAAGAAGCCAACCGATTGGCTCTCTTGAACAATCGGTTAAAAGAAAAGAACAGTTGGCTTGAAAACAGAGTAAAGGCACTGGAAGAGGATTTAGAAAATTCAAAAACAGATTTTGAAAATCTGGAAATCATTTACAAAAACTCCTTTTGCAAGTGTGATACTCTAGTTTGTGAAAATTGCGAAAATCTTGAAAAGAAGGTCCACTATCTTGTTAAAACAGTGGATAAGCTTTCTAAAGGCCAATCCAACTTTGAGAGTGTTCTAGCATCTCAAAACTGTGTTTTTGGAAAAGCTGGATTGGGTTTTAATCCACAAAACAAACAAGATAGATTTTCAAAATCATTTTCAAAAATGCCAGAAAAACAATCGATTGGACCATCGAAACAACCGATTGTTACATGCTTCTATTGCATGAAAAGAGGTCATTCTGTGAGGTTCTGTAAAATCAGAAAACATGTTGTTCCTAAAGGTCTTATGAAGTGGATTCCTAAGGGAAATAAAGCTTTAATTGATAAGTATAAACCAAATGGACCCAAAGGGGACCAAATCTTTGTACGTGAAAAACTCTTTTGTAGGAAATCTTGGAAGAGAGCAAGCAACTATGGTACTTGGATAGTGGACGCTCCAAGCACATGACAGGGGACAAATCAAAGTTCCTGTGTATCTCCTTTAAGCAAGAAGGTCATGTCACCTATGGAGACAACAACAAAGGAAGAATTCCTGGGAGAGGATCCATAGGAGACAAAGACATCTTGGTAATTCATGTATTCTAAGTCATATATTCTAACATCGTCAACATATATCGTCCATCCCACCGAGATGTCCGATAGAGGTGTGAGCTCAGCGAAGAAGTCGGCCAAGCATGAATATTTTATGGAACCTCTCAGCTTGTACCGGATGTTGAATTCGGAAAGCTCTATTGACCACCCTATCATGGACCCTACAAGGTCGGGTTTAGATAAAATTTTTAAAATAGGGTAGTCAGTTCTTACCGTGATGGAATGATCCTGGAAGTAGGGGCGCATCTGCCTGGCCATCAAGACTAAGGCGAGAGCCACCTTTTCTATCATGTGGTACCTCGTCTCGCTCGCAAGAAGTGTCTGGCTGACGAAGTACACCAGTCGTTCTTAATTCTCCACCTCCTAAACTAGCTTGACGCTGAGCTCTTCTTTGGAGACAGCCAAATACACCACAGTGGGTTGGTCGGGTCTCAACATCTAGATGATTGTAGGTGACAACAAGAAGTCCTTTAGCTGTTGGAAGATTTCTTCACACTTCTCGTCCCAATCAAACTTGGTTGCCTTGCGGAGCAGCTGCACCATCAGCCTCGTTCTCTCGGCCAACTAAGGGACAAATCTAGAGAGGGCGGTAAGACGCCCTATCAGTTGATGAACCTCCTTTATGTTTTGGGGGCTGCACATCTCGGCGATCATCCGACATTTATCCCGATTAGCCTTTATCCCCCCGATGGGTTAACATGAAACCCAAAAATTTCCCTCCTTCATCCCCGAAAGTGCACTTTTCGGCGTTGAGCCTCATGTTCGTCTGTCTGAGGGCTTTGAAGACCCCTTCAAGGTCCTTGATGTGCTAGTCACACGAATCAGACTTCACCATAATGTCGTCCACTTAAACCTCTACACATCGATCGATAAGACCCTTGAAGATCTTATCCATGAGGCGTTGGTAGATTGCTCTAACGTTCTTTAGGCAAACGACATCACCTCATTGAGTAGTTGGCGTCGTCCATCACAAAAGTCGTCATCTCCTTGTCCCAGGGGTGCACTCTTATCTGGTTGTAGTCAGAGTAAGCATCCAGGAAGCTAAGGATCTTATGGTCGACCGCTCAATCTACCAGCCGGTCAAGCCAGTCGATGTTAAGAAGCGGGTACGAATCCTTAGGGGAAACCCTGTTTAGGTTCGTATAGTCCTCGCACATCCTCCACTTGTCGTTTGGCTTGGTGACCATGACCACGTTGGCGAACCAAGTGGTGTACTAGGCTTCACCGATAAACCCGACTAATATAAGCTTCTCGACTTCTTCCTTTACCACAAGCTTCATCTCCTCACCAAGATTCCTCTTCTTCTGCACTGCTGGGCGCGCCTCCTTGAACACTGAGAGCTTGTGTGTGATGATATCCGGGCTCACCCCCGACATATCAGATGTTGTCCACACAAAGAGGTTCATGTTCTTCTTCAACGTGGTGTGCATCAGCTCGGCCTCGACGACTCCTATGGCCGTGCTGAGATAGGTCTTGTGTTCTTCGTCGAGAAGAGGCACTCGACACAATTTTTCTTTGGCCTCAAGCTTGTCCTCGATCGTTCAGGGATCTAGGTCGACCAAAGCGACCGCGTGATCCATCAATGTAGGCTCAACTTCTCTACGAGGAGACTTTTGTCTCCAAGAGGACTTGTGCTTAGGGGACCATCCGTATCGCATCTGTTGCACCCTAAGGCTTTCGGCCTAACACTCTTGTGCAAGTTTATGATCTACGTGCGCTGTGATAATGTCCCATGAAAATGACGAAAACTTCATTGCCAGGTGAGATGTTGAGACTATCACCCTCAACTGCTTGATAAACGGTCGTCCCAAGAGGATGTTGTACGAGGTGTTGGCATCAATCACCAAGTATCGGATCTTGATGGTATTTCTGGACTTCCCTTCGCCAAAGATGGTATAAAGCTCGATATAGCCTTTAGTACTGACCCTCTCGCCTGAGAAGCCGACAACATGGTCAATGTATGACATCATCTCAGCCTTTGGCATCCTCTTCGCCTTTAAAGTTTTCTTGTAGAAAATATCTTCTGAACTTCCTTAATCCACCAGTGTCTTCATGATCTACGTGCGCTGTGAACTTGTTAATGTCGACCGAGATCACCATGGGGTCGTCTTGTGAGGAATCGACACCCTTGAAGTCGTCGTCGGTGAAGGTGATGGGTGGCTGATAAGTGTCTAATTTCAATAATATTTCATATTAAAATATAGGCTCTTATGAGGATTTATTGCTAATTTATATATAAAATAATCCATAATTTATGAATTTATACCTTTTTACATTTTTTATGAGCTTTATTTGAATAAAAGTATTTTATTCCCAAATTTGGTGTTAATTGCAATTTTTTAGGGAGGATTGAAGATTTGGAGTCAAGGAAAATAATTTGAGCTAAAAAGAGAAAGCTGGAAGGTCCCAGAATGGAAAAAGATACTGAGAAAGATTGGGCCTTATTTATGTTTTATCACTTAGCCTATTAGCGCGACATAGGAAGCGACCTAACCCTAGAAAACTAGGATAAATAGGGGGCTAGAGGTTCAACCCTAGTGTGCCATATTGAGAGGAAAACATCATAGAGTGAATTGTAACCCAATTGGGAGAATGGAAGGTGCTAAAAGTATGCGTGGCTAATTCTACCCTTTGGGATTGGGAGTAATCTGCTCAAACTCTTATGTATTGATATCTTATATATATTAATATTCAGTTCTTGATTGATTATTGGTATTGTTGTTTTACTTTTAACTTTCCATGACAAATTGAGAACTTAAATATGACCGGGAGGTATTTTTAGGGTTCGAACCTAAACAACAATACTTAACATATTTGAGTGTTAGGGATAGACTTGAAATGTTAATTGCCATTAACGTCTGAGTGTGATTCTAAGTTGTTTTTATAAATATGCGAGGGATCGATATTTAGGAAACATTCGTAGGAATTTTATATGCGAGGGATTGATATAAATGAATTTTCTATGAATTAAATAACTTAATATTAACATGCTAATCAAAATACATGAGAGTGAGAGAGATGAAACCTAATCCCTATTTTTCCAATTGAAGCAACTAATTCTTTGTTTGTTTTCTTATTGATCAGTGCCAACATAACGAACTCAATTTTTTTTATTGTTCTGTTGTTATATTTAGCGAATATTGTACTCGATAATTCACTGTTCCTTGTGGGATTGATATCCGTCCTTAGGGACAATTATTACTTATGAAAAACGCAGTGCACTTGCCGTAAAAATTCATTAGTGGAATCCTCGGTTAGAATGACACCGCGCTCACCTGGTGCACTGCTCAAAGGTGCTTCTTCCAGGCGCTATTGGAGCTTCCATCAGCCGTGAACCATTCGGCGATGGTGTTGATGATTTCCCGGTCACCCTTCCTCTCATTCTCCTTCAGGGGGTCTTCTCCTCTTGGAGGTTCATCCCTCCTCGGTCAATGCTCGGGTCGACGGTCATCTCCTCGTGCTCTCAGAGGAGAGTAATTCCTTCGCTTTGTAGGCTTGTCCTTCTGGGGACCATCTTGTGCCTCGGCTCCCCTGAACGAAATGTCGCAGGTGCCTGACCTTGATAAGCCTGACATTCCTTGGTGGAATGTACGTTGTTTTTGTGGTACTGACACCGTTTATTACGGTCGACATTTTCTGGGCTTGACGCCTTCCTAGGTGGAGGGATCAACTCGGCACTGAGGGCCTCGTCTAGAATTCTTCCCCTCTTGGTCGTCAATGAGGTGTATCTTTCAAACCGGTTGCCCCAGTTTTCTATATGCCTGTCTCCCCAAGCGACTGATCCACCCTGACGCTCCTTCTCTTCCTTCCCTTTCTCATTGCTGGCCTCCGCCTGGCCTGATTACGGAACTCTCTTAGTTCCTCCAACTGCATGTACTTGGCAGCTCTCTTCTAGAGCTCGTCCAAGCTGGCGGCCGGATGCATGCATAGGCTACCAGCAAATGGTCCCCGTCGTAAGGCTATCATCATGTGATGCATGGCCACGTCCTGGCTAAGGTTTCGGATGCTCATTGCGACCTTCCCGAACCTATCAATGAAGGTCCTCAGGGACTCTCCCTTCTCCTGACGGATGTCAACTAGGCAATGGAGGTCACGTGGTGATGTCGGCTTGTTGCAAACTGCGTCTCGAACTTGGACATCAGCATCGCAAAGTTGTCGACGGAGTTGGGAGGGAGCTTGGTGAACCAACTCAGAGCTCCTCCCTTCAATGATGTGGGAAACATTCAGCATAAGGCCGCGTCATCTGAGGTGTAAAGGCTCATGTGAGCAGTGTACGCGTCCATGTGCTCATCTGAGTCGGTCGTGCCATCATAGAGATCCCTGTTAAATCCCTTCCACTTATCCGACAACTAAACTCCGATGATAGAATCGGTGAAAGGATGTCGGCGCACCGAATCTAGGGTCCCGGTCGTGCGGATCGACTTGTTAGGATAGGACTCACCATTCATCTCCTGAGTGGGGATCTTGTCCTTTATTTCTTCGATTGTCCTCGGGTTGAGAGGGGATGTGATTGACCTACCGACACGGTTAGTCGGCACAACGGATGGTCCTCCCTCGACCAACTTCTTCTTCATATCCTCGTTCTCCCTCTGGAAAGCTTAGATCTCCTACTCGTTATTCCTTGTAACCTATTCATTCCTCCTCTTCAATTCAGTCATCTCTCTCTGCAGAGACATCAACGTCAACTAGTCATCTTCAGTCATCCTCTCACCTGTCATGTTGCGGGTTGATACCATCTACTAGCGTTCTTCACTCGATTTCTCTCGGCCCCACGGTGGACGCCAATTATTCTCGAGCAGGGATTGGGCCTAGAAAACTATTGAGAGGATTTCTTCTACATATGATCCTTACCCCAAATATATATATATATATGTGTGTTTTTCATTTATGTTTAGTTTTTAAACAAACTAATTAATGAGTGATTAAAAGTATGGTTTAATGGAAACTGAGTTAATGAAAAAGTCAATATCTTTATTATGCTATTAATCAATGATGTTATAATCCATATAAAAAATATCTTTAAAAATAATAAAATTAGTTTTTTATAAAATTAGGGCATTTGGGGTTAGCTATTTTCTTAAATCTCTTTTTTCTAGATTCTCATTTTTTATTAATTTGGATTTAACCTAAGTTTAGCTCATATTTGTGTTTTCTTATTTTCCTTTTTTAGAATACTTATCCCCATGAGTTATATTATTAAATTATACTCATTCCTAATAATTTTAAAATACACATTTATATTTCTTAAATATTTAATATAATATTAAGAAAATAAATTAAGAAAAAAATTAGAAGTAAAATTGTTTGGATTAAAAAGAAAAGTGAAAAATATTAAATTAAGTGGAAAATTCATAATTAATTTGTTTTGATTTTTGTAACTAAATAAAAAAATTAAATTAACTAAGTAATATGAATTACTCAAATAATTTTGGTTAAAATTTGTACTGATTAGTGTATAGTTCTCGGTAGTACTTTCGTATGTTCAGTTTTTTTTGCATCACGAGAGACTTGTTCGGTTCTTTTTGCGCTGCGAGAGACCTGCTTGATGTTTGGGCCTAGGTAAACCTGTGCCAATGGCCCTAGTCAGGTTGGCCCAAAACGCGTGACGGGTATACAAAGTAATTTTGTTGATGCACCCATTTAAAAGATATATTTGTGTGGTAGATATAATTTTGTTATTATTGTTAATATGTTGCAATATTTTCTCTGTTATGTATTTGTTTCATGTTTCTATTGCATATTTGTTACACGTGGCTAGTTGTTATTAACCCTAGTAAGATAGGGACATGCTTGGATAACCGAAGGTGGGCCTGCGGATAGCACCTGAAGATCATTGGTGCCTGTGGCAGGTGGTTTTTTGTTACAGATAAAAGTTTAGTATAATTATTTTCGGTTAAGATTCGCTGATCTCCCGGGAGAATGGTGGCATGTTGCATGAGCGGTGATAAAAGGAGAATAGGTCTCCAGGTAAAGGTACGCTATTTTTGCACACTTGACTAAATTGCTATTTTTCGGTGAGCCCTAGCTGACTTGATCGTCGGAGTGTAATCAACAGGTAGGGCGCCCTCTGTCCCAACGGAGCCTCATTCTAGCACAACAAAGAGACTTGATTCTAGTTCCAGAGGAGATAGATCTAGGAGGCAGCGTTCAACCTAAGGTCAACCGGCGACGCAGTCAACCGGCGAGAACATTTGGTGCCCATCGTGGGGCCTGCTAAAACCTGATCCCATCCACACTTTGTTCAAGCTCGTAAATAGAGATGAGGAACGCAAGGCAAGTTTCAGTGGTACAAGAAGGTGCAGGCGAGGCTCCCACTTTGCAGCAGCTTATGGAGACCATCAGGGCCTTCCAAGAAGCCAATGAACAGTCCAAACAGGAACAACAGAAATTACGAGAAGAGCTACGGAAAACCAATGAGGATTTGAGACATGACCGACGTATCTCGGGACAACAAGAGGCGAAACCGCCTGAGAGAGACTGCCCAGAGCCTTTCTCGCATGCCATCATGGACGAGCCAGTGCCTGTGCACTATGTGGCACCCAAAATTGCTTTCACGGGGGTGGAAGACCCCGAAAGTCACCTCACTGCGTTCAATGCCCATATGATAATCTCGGGTGGCTCAGACGCAATGCGATGCAAGATATTCATGGGCACTTTCACAGGCACTACCATACAGTGGTTCAGTGGACTCCCCGATGACCATATTTCCTCTTTTGCCCATTTCGCCAAGCTATTCCGGGAACAGTTTGATGCAAACCAGGTCAAGCCCCCCGTACTCTATGATCTCTTCAATGTGCCACAAAGGGAAGGGGAGACATTGAAAGATTACCTGAATCGATTATGGGCTCTCATCGTAACACTTCGAACCACGACGAAAATGTCATGGTGTTCACTTTCGAGAAAGGGGTCGCACTGGGGCTGTTTTGCGACTCCTTTATAAGGAACCTGGCCGAAACCTTTTCTGAAATTAAGCGAAGAACAGTCGCTCACATCAATACTGAATAAGCGGTTGTAGCCAGGAACAATGGTTCGCATTCTCGGCTATCTAAATTGAGAGAGGAAAGCAAGGCTTCTCGGCCTATGAGGGTCAATGAAACCTCGATCGGGAAGAAGGCATAAGCAACACAACACCCCTACCAAAAGGGAGAGTCTAAAGAAAAAGTCAAAGAGGAGGAGGTATGCCCCAAATTATGCATATCATACAAGGAATTGATAGCCATACCTAATGAAAGAGGCCCCAACACCAATCTTTTGAGAGGCCACTAAAAAGCTACATTGAGGCAACCACTAGAGTCATGGTCAAAGATGGGTCAAGAGGACACATTTTTACATGTCATAAACTCTAGTGTGTGATAGTTCTTCTTACTTTTCTAGTCAAAGTAGCATAGTTTAAGTCATTTTGTAAATGTGAAGAAACATGCAAAGTGGTACTTAAAAGGCTAAACCTAAGTTTAATTAGAACTATCCATTTCTAAGTAAACTTAGGACCGGCCCATTTAGCTAGGCCTAATGGCGTAAATTCTAGACCAACCACACAAGGAAGGATTCTAGAACCTACCTCCATGTGCCATCACTTTGCATTTTCCCTCCTTTTCTCTTAGCAAAATCGTCCATGTGAAGGCTAGGTGCACCTTGCGCTCCCATTTTCCATGTGCTCCCATGTGCTCACATTTGCATGTAATTTGGATAGCATTTTCCCTTCATTTACATGTGCATTTACGGTCCTCCTAGGCTATATAAGGAGGAGCCTACCTCATGTAAACACAAGATTATTTTGAGTATAGATATGCTGCCAAATTTGTGCCATACATACTGCTTGCCTAAATCTCTCTAGATTTAGGGCTTTAATCTTCACTCTTTCACCAACCAAAGGGAGCTGGCCAAACCTCTCCTATTTTCCCTACCTATCATGCACGTACAAGGCTACCACACCTCCTAGGAGGGCCTTGATCCGCCTACAACTCATTAAGCTTCCGCAAACCACCCAAAAACCGTAAAAGAGAAGAGCTCAATTCCATCATTTGGTATGTAGAGCTATGGTCTTCAAGAGATAAGTATCTCTTTTCATTTTTATGCTTGAGTTCTTCTTATCTTCATGTTGTTTATCTTTTGTTCAAGTTGTCTTGCTGTTTTACGTCTTTAATTTGATTTGGATGCTATTCTAAGCATTTCAATCGATAGAATTGTTCAATTTGTGTTTGAGCATCTTATTTGCAATTTTGTGTAGGATTCCATGGTGAATTGTGTTGCTGTTTTTATTTTAGGATATTTGAGTCTTGCTTGAATTTCTATTTGGTTCATATGATGTGTTTGAGTCATTTTATTTTCTGAATCTATAAGTTTTGTCTAGTCATGTGATTCCAAATTTGTCAACAAATCTTAGTAGTACTTTTCTTGATTTATTTGTTTCTTGTTTTGATTTGAGTGTTTAATCTGAATTCTGTTTTGATTTGATCCTTTGGTGCATTTTTCCTTTTAGTTTGAGTTCATATTTCTATGCTAGATCCATACAAATTCCATCACATTCATTCCATTGTGTTTTTGAAGTATCTCATTCTATTTTTAATTCCAGATTTTAGAATCCTTTGTTTTAACAAATTCTTTTCTAGCTGTTTTGTTTTATGAAAATTAAATACATCAAAAGAAAATTACGAGATTCTGGATTTCAGTGGTTTGAAGTGTTAGCAAAAGAAGACAAAAGGAATCAGTTGAAAAAGCAAAATAGAAAAAAAAGATAAATCACACAAAAAAAGTGTGCATTCTGGCGCTACAACTGGCGGTAATTGGACACTGATTTTATAAAAATTATCACAATTAATTGGTGCATGTGATTTGAGTGAAACCAACGCCAAAAGTTTGTTAAGAAACTGAATTGTTTGTGTTTAAATATTCAGAAGCAAATACAAAATAGCCAGCTCAGCGTATATCATTGAAGTCGCTCTTTCTGAACCACAATATTTTCAGTAGTGCTGTTTTGGTTTTTCAAATCAAATCTAGTGCCAATCTTTAGGTTCCTTTTGTATGCCATCCTTTATTGAGTGCCTATTTTATTTGCTTGTCCAATTTCATTTTGAACTCTTTCTAGTTGTGTCATATCATTAAATCCAATTGCAGTGATACTGTTTTTAAAATTTATTTGTTTCTTGCTTTCTTTTCTTGACCTCTATATTGTTGGTGGATACACTTTGAAGGACACAACAAAGAAGAGCAACAACAAGTCAAAGGAGTGCATAGCTTAGCAAGCTGAAATTTAATTTGTGCAATTTAATTTCTTTGCATTTCTTGAGTTGTAATTACATTTCACTTTTGTTAATTAGTGGATTAATCACGAATTAGAAGGTGAGTGTGTCTTCAAAGGCTCAAAGTGTCTAAGAAGCCTCACCTAGGAAATGACTAGTTTAAGCTTTGTAGATTAGCCTTTGCTAATTGTGTTAGCTAGATTTCTCTACGTTAATCTTTGCTTAATCTTGCTTCAATTTGCTTACGCTTATCTTTGTTTAAAGCTTTGATAAATTGATTTATTTGTTAAGAAGTTTTGCATTGTTTGTCTTGCATAAAAATTTGATTTCTCCATCCTCATTGTGTTCTAAGTGATTTACTTAGAAAAAGAATTGTGTGAAGATTTTGAGGGATAGTTTTTGGCTAAGGCAAAGATTTGGTACTTAAGTAGTCCTTAGTGACTCACCTCTCTTACCTGGAAAGCTACCTTCATTAACTTTCCTTTTCTTTCTTAAAGTAAATCATTTCTAAACACAAAGTTTTAGCCATGTCTTCTCACTCCTCTAAATCTCTTAAAAGTGATGTGAAATCTTTGAAAACTCTTTTAAAACAACTTTCCAAGGATATTCAATCAATTTCATCTAAACAATTGGAGAATGAGGCCAAAACTAATGAATTGACTAAAGCAAAGGATGAGAAGTCTCAAATTTCAAAAAAATTACATTCTCATAGCTCTCAAGTTTATGATTCTTTTTGGGAAGAAAGTCTTAGGATAAATGAATATCATCAACCATCCCCTAGGAGAGCTAGAAAAGAGAGACAAGAAAACCTAAAGGAGGTTAAGGTAGAGCTACCTCATTTCTATGGAAAAGAAGATGTAGAAACATATCTATATTGGGAGATGAGGGTAGAGCAATTGTTTGCTTACAACCATGTGAGTGAAGAAAAGAAAGTACCCTTAGCTACCTTAAGCTTTCAAGGTGATGCTATGTATTGGTGGAATGCCCTAAAAAGAGAGAGACATCTCCATAAGGACCCTCCCATTACATATTGGAATGACCTTAGGGGAGCCTTGAGATGTCGCCATATTCCCTCACTTGACAATAGGAAGTTGATGACAAGCTCCAAAGACTTCATCAAAGAGATATGAGTGTAGAAGAATATTGGCAAAAGATGATGTCATATATTAAGAGGGCAAGGATTAACGAAGACAACCATACCACCATAGCTAGGTTTTTAAGTGGTCTCAAACTTGAGATAAGAAACAAAGTTGAACTTTTACATTATAGAGATTTAAATGACTTGATTCAACTTAGCATTAAAGTTGAAAAACAAATTTTGAGAAAACAATCAAGTCGAAAACAAAGTTCATACTATGTATCTTATGACAAGGATGAGTTCCATAGAGGGGAAGAACATATAAAAGAAACATCTCTAGAACTTTCCCAAAACCTATCCAAGCATACCTCACACACTCAAGCTAGAGAAATTCCATGTTTTATATACATTGGTAATGATCAATTAGCATCTCAATGTTCCAATGAAAGATCTATGATCTTAAGGGACAAAGAAAAAGAAGCTAGTGAGAGTGATGAAAATGTAAAAATGGAAAATCAATAGAAAACCCTTGGGAAACAAAAGGCGTGGGAGAAGAGTGTTCCTTCCCACAAGGTCATTCAACAAGAAGGAAAAATTGAAAATACCTTTGATAATATGCTTCTTGTTGAACAACCTAGCCTTACCTTTTGTAAAGGAACACTTGCAAGCCTAGTGAAAAAGAAAGAATCCTTAAAAGAGGCTTGCATAGATAAAGATGTCGTATATTATTTTTCATGTGTGCTAAGATATCAACAAGTGAAGGTCAACTTATCTATAGACATCTACAAAGATAAATTTTTATGTGAGGTAGTGCCTAAAGAAACTTGTCATGTCTTATTGAGACAACCATTGCAAAGAATTTTCAAGAACAATGGTTGTACCAACGGGACTACCTTCACACATACAAAGAAAAATCTTCATGAAGGAGAACTCATGGGCCAAATTAGAGTTGATAAAACTCTAGAGCTTTTAAAAGGAAAATTCTTATCACCCATGAAAAAAGATGTTCAAAGACATTGCCCTAGATAAATTCCTTGTTTTAAAAATACATCTAAGGCGATGTCTCATGAACTCTATACTCCTTTACCTTTTGCAAATGATCTATGGGAAGACGTAAGCCTAGACTTTATATTAGAGCTTCCTTGGACAACAAAAGGTGTTGATTCCATTTTTATGGATAAGCTCTTCTCTAGAGAAGTAATAGGACTTCCTAGTTTATCTCCAAGCATAGTATTGAAAAGAGCTCCAAAATTTGAAAACCATTTTTTGAGGATACTTTTAGAAAAACTTGGAACTAAGTTGTACTCTTCAAATTCTTATCATCCTCAAAAGAATGGTCAAAATGAAATTGAAAACATAGCTCTTTCTACTATGCATAGAGTAATCTTAAAAGGAAAACACAACTCTAGAGATGAGCATGCATATAATAAAGTAGTTCACAAAACTACTTATATTTCTACTTTTGAGGTTGTATGTGGGCTCCTCTTTCTCTTTTTGAGTTGTCACCCTTTCCTAAAAGATTTGTGCCTAAGGAAAAAGTAACAACCATTGAAAATTTTAAAATGCATAAGAGGATTAGAAACACATACAACGACCAAAAGAGAAATATTGTGAAAAGTTGCCAAAAATAAAAGAAAATAAAAAATGGCAATATAGTAAAATTGATTTTCAAACTAACACCTATGCTTTATTTGATGATTCCCATAGGTGGACGTTTGATCTGAGAGGGCAAGCCTAGTTGAAGAAGCAAGAGGCTGCTATCTGAGATCAAATCTGTAGATATGAGGATAGATCTTCTCAAGAAGGACGAGATGATGGACACCATCCAGCCACATTCATCCCCCTAACATTACAGACGAAGAAGCATTGGATTTGAGGACAAATCCTTTTCAAGAGGGAGGGGATGATGGAAGAGGCCCCAACACCAATCTTTTGAGAGGCCACTAAAATGCTACATTGAGGCAACCACTAGAGTCATGGTCAAAGAGGGGTCAAGAGGACACATTTTTACATGTAATAGACTCTAGTGTGTGATAGTTCTTCTTACTTTTCTAGTCAAAGTAGCATAGTTTAAGTCATTTTGTAAATGTGAAGAAACATGCAAAGTGGTACTTAAAAGACTAAACCTAAGTTTAATTAGAAATATCCATTTCTAAGTAAACTTAGGACTGACCCATTTAACTAGGCCTAATGGGCGTAAATTCTAGACCAACCATGCAAGGAAGGATTCTAGAACCTACCTCCATGTGCCATCACTTTGCATTTTCCCTCCTTTTCTCTTAGCAAAACCATCCATGTGAAGGCTAGGTGCACCATGTGCTCACTTTCCATGTGCTCCCATGTGCTCACATTTGCATGTAATTTGGATAGCATTTTCCCTTCATTCACATGTGCATTTACGGTCCTCCTAGGCTATTTAAGGAGGAGCCTACCTCATGTAAACACAAGATTAATTTGAGTATAGATATGCTGCCAAATTTGTGCCATACATACTCCTTGCCTAAATCTCTCTAGATTTAGGGCTTTAATCTTCACTCTTTCACCAACCAAAGGGAGCTGGCCGAACCTCTGCTATTTTCCCTACCTATCATGCACGTACAAGGCTACCACACCTCCTAGGAGGGCCTTGATCCACCTACAACTCATTAAGCTTCCGCAAACCACCCAAAAACCGTAAAAAAGAAGAGCTCAATGCCATCAATACCCGCAGTAGCCGAGAAGTTGAGGTTACCCCAGAATGCTAATAGGAACCTGGGAGGAAGGAAAGACATCTGGTGTGAGTTTCATAAGAGGTTCGCACATGGTGTCGAAAGGTGCATGGCCTTAGGCTATCAGTTGGCTGAGCTTTTGAAGGAAGGTCGCTTGAAAGAGTATCTCGAGGTTGTCGACAAGGAGTGACAAGGGGAAGTTGTTCTGAGGGACCCACCACATGAGATACCCGTACATGCTGAGCTAAACACGATCTTGGGTGGATTCTCGGGTAAAGAAAGCACGACAGCCAAGCGTAAGAGGTACGCGAGGGCGGTAATGACTCTAGAGATGAAAGGTCACGATGACATCCCGGACCCAGATCTCTATTTCACCAAGGCAGACTTGGTGGGTGTAGTCCCTCATGTCAAAGACCCGGTATTAATATCCATTGTCATGGTTGGAAGGAAGGTGCATCGAGCTGTCATTGATCAAGGGAGCTCAGCAGACGTGTTGTTCTGGTCCACGTTCGTCAACTTGCGGCTATCCCCCGATCAGTTGAGGCTGCGTGACAGAAGTTTAATCGGTTTGGCAGGAGACCAGGTGGAGTGCCGAGGATATATTGAGCAGAGGAACACCTTTTCAGATGAAGAAGCCGCCAGGACTATTGTCATTACGTATGTGGTAGTCAATACTCCTTCCGCTTACAATCTGTTGTTTTGGAAGACCCTCATTAAACAGGTTAGGAGCAGTAGTGTCCCAAAAAACATGAAGATGAAGCTGCCACCCCTCGAGGGAAGGGTGATCACGATACAATCCAATCAAAAAGATGCTCAGAAATGTTACGAGAGCAGCCTAAAGAGTAGGAGGAGTTACAAAGCCGCCGCTATCTCTCAGGGGGCAAAGGTAGCCGAAGTTTTTAGAAACCGAGCTCAGCCATCGACCTCGACCAGGACCAACTGGCGACGTCCAAGAAAGGGAGATCGAAGGAAAATTATTCAAACTCAGTGCCTCTATGGGGCAAGAGCTGCAATATTAGATAGCTGGGGTGATAGCTAGACACCTGGACGCGTTCGCATGGACCTCTGCCAACATGCCTGGGATAGATCCCAATTTCCTGTGCCATAGGCTAACTATGGATAATAGGATCCGAACAGTGGTCCAAAGAAGGAGAAAATTCAATGAGGAAAGGCGCCTGGTTATCAAGACCGAGTCATAGAAGTTGTTGAACGCTTGCCATATCAGGGAAATTCAATACCGAGAGTGGCTGACAAACATAGTGTTGGTTCGAAAGACCAACGACAAATGGAGAATGTGTGTGGACTTTACAAACCTGAACAAGGCCTGCCCAAAGGATTCCTACCCTCTGCCGAGCATTGATTCCTTGTTGGACAGTGCCTCAGGATGCCGACTATTGAGCTTCCTAAACGCATTTTCAAGGTACAATCAGATTCGGATGCACCCAAATGATGAAGATAAGACCTCTTTCATGACGGAGCACGCCAGCTATTGCTACAAGGTCATGCCATTTGGACTAAAAAACATTGGCGCCACCTATCAGCGCCTGATGGACAGGATCCTCCCCCTTATGCTCAGGCGAAATGTGCAAGCATACGTGGACGACATGGTTGTCACCTCTGAGGAGGAAAAGCAGCATGTAGCGGATCTGGAGGAATTGTTTGAGATTGTGGGTAAGTATAATCTGAAGTTAAACCCCGAAAAGTGTGTGTTCGGGGTAGAGGTAGGCAAATTCCTGGGATTCATGCCGACCGAGAGAGGCATTGAGGCTAATCCTGATAACTGTGTCTCTCTCATTAAAATGAGAAGCCCTGCTACTATTAAAGAGGTTCAATAGCTAACAGGGCGAATGGCGGCTTTGTCTCGTTTCCTGTCGGCCAGCGGAGACAGGTTACACGTACTTTCAGTGCTTGAAGAAAAACAATCGTTTCGTGTGGACCCCTGAGTGCGAGGAAGCATTCGTCAAATTGAAGGAGTACTTGGCTAACCCTTTAGTGCTCGACAAACCCATACATGGCATTCCTTTCCAAGTGTACTTCTCCATCACCATCGAGCAATCAGCTTAGTGATAGTATATGATTAGAATCAAAGCCAAAAACTGATCTACTTTGTCAGCAAGGTACTACAGGGACCCAAGGAGCGTTACCAGTGCTAGCAGTAGTATTTACGGCTAGGAGGCTACGACACTATTTTCACGGCTTCACCGTCATTATGATGACTGGCCTTCCTATCCGCAAGGTTCTACAGAAACCCGATATAGCAGGACGCTTGGTGCGATGGTCGGTTGAGCTGTCCGAGTTCGACATCCATTACAAGCCCAGGGGACCAATCACGGGCCAGGTATATGCTGATTTCGTGGTTGAGTTGGCATCGAGGGGCCCCAACCCAGACCCTAAAGGCTTTTGGTGGAAATTATCAATAGATAGATCCTCCAATCAACAGGGCAGTAGAGCTGGAGTTATCTTAGAAGGACGCAACGACATACTGATTGAACAATCTTTGAAGTTTGCATTTAAAGCAGTAACAATCAAGCTAAATATGAGGCGTTGATTGCCAGGATGTTGTTGTCCCAGGAGTTGGGAGCTTAGAACTTGCTGGTGAAGAGCGACTCATTACTTGTCAGCGAGCAGGTTACGGGCAGATATCACGCTAAGGATTCACAATTAGCGGCGTACCTTAGGTACGTCATGTTGCTAAAAGAGGCCTTTGTCGAGTTCGAACTCGTGCATGTTCCAAAAGAGCAGAACTCCCGAGCGGATCTCCTGGCCAAGCTAGCCAGCTCGGGAAAAGGGAACAGGCAAAGATCGGTGATCCAACAAACATTGAAAACCCTGAGGACGGCGGGAGAGGACCCGTCTAGGGAAGTCTTGATGATAAACACCCGGGAAGGGAGAAGCCATCGTTCGCTGACTCAGGAAACGCTGAAGGTACCACGAGTAGGAGCATGCGAGGTGCTGGGAGAGGAGGTGATGATTGTCTCCTCAAGGGGTACGACTGATACTTGGATTACTCTTTACCAGCGCTATCTAGCTGACGGTCTAGTTCCTGGTGAACCCACAGACGCCAAAGCGGTAAATAGAAATTCAGGGAAATATACGATGATCGATGGAAATATGTTTTGTCACGGGTACACTCGCGCTGCTTTTATTTGCATTAGCGGCGAACAGTGCGCCTGTGTGATGACCGAGGTGCACGAGGGCATCTATAGAAGCCATGTTGGGGGTCGAACGCTAGTGTTATAAGTCATACGGGTTGGGTACTACTGGCCAACAATTAAAGATGACTGTAGAAGTTACGTACAACGATGTGAACAGTGCCATAAACACACCGAGTGGCACCACGCATCGGTAGAGGAGCTGCGGTCAATTTATAGCCCATGGCCATTCCATACTTGGGGAATAGATATTCTAGGTCCTTTCCCTCTGGCCATTCGTCAAATGAAGTACCTTGTGATGGCCATCGAGTACTTCACTAAATGGATTGAAGCCGAGCCCGTTGCCCAAATCACCGCACACAAGGTACAACATTTCGTATGGAAGATCATAGTATGCCGCTTTGGGGTTCCCAGACATCTGGTGACAGATAACGGAACGCAGTTTGCTAGTTAGCAGCTAGGCAAGCTATGCTCGGAACTCAGTATAAAAAAGATATTCGCCTCGGTGGAACACCCTCAGACGAATGGCCAAGTGGAATTAGCCAATAGGGTCTCTCTCCAAGGCTTGAAGTGAAGGTTAGAGAAAACCAAGGGAGCTTGGGCGGAGGAGGTTCCCCGAATTCTTTGGGCTTATCACACCACACCTCAATCCAACACCAAGGAAACACCATTCAGTTAGGTGTATGGAATGGATGCTATGATCCCCGTTGAGATTGACGAGAGCTCTCCCCGGTTCCATAATTTTGTTGCTGAAGAGTTTGAAAAGTGAACTTGGGTTTACTAGAGGAAGTCCACGAGCAGGCGCGTATAAAGTTGAAAGCGTTGAAAAGAAAAATCGAGCTAAGACAAAGAACCAAGGTCAGACCTCGACAGTTCCAGATGGCCGACTTTGTAATGCAGAAAGCTCATCCCTACCAATTGGAGAATAAGTTGTCTCCAAAAATGGACACGATCGTTTCTTGTGGTGGAAGTGCTCGGGAATGGTGCATAAGGTTAGAAACCCTGGAGGGAGGGCTCATCCCCCGGACATGGATTGTTGCTAATCTCAAGTTTTATTTTAGTTGATTGTTGGCGCTAAAGGGTGACGCTCTTTTTCCCTTAAAGAGAGGTTTTTAATGAGGTCACCTAATAAATAAGTTGCTTATGATGCATTGTTGTTATCTTTTGTATACGTCGTTTAATTGTGATGCGAGATCTGATGACCTTTTCCTCGGAGAGGTTCTCTGAGAAAAGGTCATGTCAGCAATCAATTACCATTGGCAGATAAATCGACCTTTGGTGTGAAAGTAATCACTCGGGTCTAGGCGCTCTGTGGGATGAGTAAAGTTGCACAAATAGATCACCTGACCTAGTACAGGGTAAGTCGGGCTAGCCCGGTGTGAAAGAAATCACCCGAGTCTAGGCGCTTTGTAGGGTAAGTGAAGTTGCATAGATAGGTCGCTCGATTGACACATGGTGAACTAGCTCGGTGTGTGAGAGGCACCCGAGTATAGACATTGTGTGGGATGAGCTAGTTGCGCAGGTGAAACATATTATTGGTACTCAGGTGCTGCCAGCCGTCTAAGTACAAGGGCTTTGTGAGTATGATTGTTCGGTTGCATAGCTCACCCGCCCAAGCACGTACCGTACAAGGCGATACTTGGTGGATTTGAGGTAAAATACCTTTTCGAGCTTTAACCTGTGAAGGCTATGGTGAATGGTCTGGCAAATGGTAATTTCGTTAAACTCTTGATTTGCTAGCACTATAAACCAGTTAATTGGTTATACTTAGGTGTGTACACATTATCATAAGCTCCTCAAACTAGTTGAAAGTAAAACACGATATGCATAAGTAAAGAGCTAAGGCGTTAACAAATAAAAATCACGACAAAGATAAAGTACACCAATAGTTCATAATTACACCATAGTCAATCCCCTACTCTTCTACAAGTTGCCCGTCCACGACTCTTTTGCTTGGTCCCAGCTGAGAGAAGTCCAAGCTCGGGTGGAGGCTAGAGGCTTGCTCGATAGCAACCTCGTATCCACCAAGAGAGCTTGGGCAACCTCATCTTTGTAGACCTCGACCTCGTCAGCAAAGAACTTATCCTTCTGGACAAGCTTTTGTTGCAAGTTAGACAAACGGTTGTCTTGCTCTGCCAGGCGGGTCGCTTGGTCGGTGGCCTCCAAGAATTGCTCGGTTTGCTGGTGGAGGGCTCAGAGGCTTTGGGTCTCTTGTTGCAAGTTCACCATCTTCTATTGAGTGTCTTGCTTCTTCTGTTCGATGGCAACCTCTCGATGTTGCATTTTCTTCACGGCCACACACCTTGTGGCCAGAGCCTGCCATAGTTACTTCATAACCTCTTACAGCAGATCTTGGCCACTGTGGGCATCCATTCTCTCCTCGTCCTCAGGGCGTAAGAGGGAGTCCTCCAGGAGGGAGGCATCGTCAACATCTTGGTTCTAAAGGCCTTTTCACCTCGAGCTCTCCACACCTGCCTCAAGAGGGCATGGCATGGCAACAAGGGTGTGCGGAGTTTGCGAAGGTGGAGTGGCGTTTGAAGCTGCCTGGCCTCAGGAGGGTGAGGGCATCAGGCTGGTGGCTTGAGCGCTCCCCCTTTTCCTAGTAAAGACGAAACCCGAGGCGATGTCCTCGTCATCTTCGGAAGAAGTGGGGGCAACCACCACCTTCTGTGGTGCACGGCTGGCCATTTTTGCCTTCGCGGCCAGCCTCAACAAGTCCTCCTTGTTAAGATGGGCCAACATTCTATCTGCAGGAAAGACATAAGCAAGAACATGTTATATTTCGCAAGTAGCAATCTTAATCTCTTAGAGGAAAAAGGTGTACTGGTGTAACTCTTTAAAGAGTGTGGGTCATACTCGTGGGCCAACAGATAGATTGCATTGAAGGCAACAGGGAAACTTGTCAAAAATTTGCAAACCTCCTGATCGGCAGGAGCTAGCTTGTCTAAGCACCGGGTAAGCTTCGAGATAGGTTTTTCAGTCCAATATAAGGGAAACCCATCCAAGAGGTCAGAGTATTTTTCGTTAGCTCGGATTTTGAGAAAATGACCTTTGAAATTTTTATAAGAGGATTGGAAGAGGGTAAGGATCCCCATTCCAGGAACGCTATTTAAAGAAACCTAGAGTTGACGATGTAGTTTCTTCACCACGAAGAGGTAAAGAAACACGTCAAGAGTGTTAGAATGGATGGCTTTAAACTAGAGGGGGGGTGAATTGTTTAAAGAAGATTTTCGCAAACTTTTAAAACAAGAATGAATTTATCTCAGGAAACAATTGATAAGAAATTCAGTTTACCAAAAAACAGCAAACAAAACAGCAGAACCAGAAAAACAATCGGTTGTTTCACATAAACAATCGGTTGTTTATACCAGCAAACAACAAACAAAGCTGAAATTAAAGAGTTAAGGATAGAGAGATTGCACACAGATGTTTATACTGGTTCACTCCAAATCCAGATTGCATTAAAAGATTGGTCAAAGCATTTAATGATTGGAGCGTAATCAGTTAAATCATTTAAAGCTCAGTCAAAGATAAAACAGTTTTTCTGTTATGGTCCCAAAACAAACAATCGGTTGTTTCTTCGAATCAATCGGTTGTTTTGGTTCTTAACAGTTCAACCATTTTAAAAACAGTTTTCAATATTTTTCTCAAAACATCTAAGTATAAACAATCGGTTGTTTCGACAAAACAATCGGTTGTTTTAACTTAGTTTGAAAACATTTTACTTTCACAAAGATTGAGATGCTTATGCTTTAGATTCGATCAAGGGGTGGATTACAATACTCAAACTACCCCAGAACTATACTAAACCAGGACAGCAACACCAAGCACAACCAAGGCTTCAACATCCTTCAAAGGGTTTGGATTCTTCAAAGCTTGAACACCACTTGGTTCAACAATCTCCCCCTATTCGATGGAGACAAATCCCTGATGCTTGTGTTGTACCTGATTGAATCTTAAGCAATTCCTGCAAGACACAGTTTTGAACAAAGCATAGAACTTCTGATATTTGGTTAGCACAGATAAACAGTAATAAACTTCATAGCTAAATATCAGAAAATATTACTCATCCAAACTGTTTTAACAACTAAAAAAAACAGAAACTTAAACACAACATATATCTCCCCCTATTTGTCTTCAAAAATAGACAAAGAGAAGAAATAAAACAATATATTGTTTTGATTACATCAAAATTAAAGCAGCAACAGCAGAAAGAAAGAAAATTTAAAAACCAGATATAAGCACCAAAAACAATCGATTGTTTCGATACACCAATCGGTTGTTTTTCCTTCATTCTTCATCATCAGCAAACTGAAGATCAAAGATTTGGTTCTGGACAGCTTCAATCTGTTCATCTAGAGTCATGAATCTTGCATCCATGTTGTCAAACCTGGTGCCAATCCTCTGGAAATTACTAACACAGAGATCATGAAGGCTCCCTTGATTTTCAGCGAAGCTATCAAGCCTATTCATCATTTGTCTTTCAAAAGGAGACATGGTTTGCATCCTTTCTTCTTGATTTCCAGCACCAGCACTTGGTCCAGCATCTTGATAATCTTCAGGTGGATCTTCATGTTGAACATCCATATCAGCAGGTTGATCTTGTTCAAGATCAGCAACAACACTAGATGAGGCACCAAGGTCACCATCCTTACTAATCCATTTTCCACCTACTTTGGTAAAATCCATCTTGTTGAGTGATCCATTGTTCAACTCTTGAGTTGACTTGACCAACTCAGAAGTTTCATCTTCAAGGTTCACTTCAAAATAGAGTAGAAATTTAGATACTAAAACAGCATATGGATAGTGATAGTCACTTAACCTCATAGCCTTTTGCATGTGCTCTTTGATGATGTGAATCCAATTGATTTTGATCTTCTTCATGATGCAGAAAATATATACCAGATCTTCCTCAGTAAGAACAGAATGATTACTCCCCCTTGGAGTTAGAATCCAAGTCACAATAAGAGCAAGCAATCTTTCATCAAGCTTTAGACCTCCAACTAAGCATGTTCTCACTTGAGCATGTTGATTCTTCAAGCAACTCTTGTAGTATTGGATTTTGTTAAAATCCTCCACTACTCCAAGATTTCCTTTGTCGATTCTAAGGCCAGAGAACTTGAGACCAGCAAAACAGTCCATACTTCATGAGTTATCTCCATTTCTACACCTTTCACATGAGAAACTAGATTGTTTCCCTCAAACATTAGGTTTGTGTAGAACACCCTCACCAAATCTGGATATATATTTCCCTTCATCTCTAGGAACTTTCTGAGAGATTGATCCTTGAGCAGCCTTCTCACATTATCAAGCTTTTGACTTTTCAGCCAATCAAAGCATACAACCTTGGGGTTGTTTATCTTCTTGATACTTGTTTCATACCTATACTTCTCAATAAGATCATTGTCTCCAGAAAACCAGCCTTCTAGCCTTCCTCCAGACCTTACAGCCCTGGATTTGACTCTCTTTGAGGTGGGAGGAGTTGATTCCATGATGGCAGAGAATAAAACAAAGAAGAGCTCTCTTCACAGATTTTTGCAAGAGATGTTGCAACTGGTTGTTCTTGTGGAAGAGATCAGCTGCACCAGATTTTATAGCAGAAAAAGAATCAATTAGCATTCAATTTTATTTAGTGGGTACCTAATTTTTAGAGAGGGAGGACTTGACTCTGCTCTGCACAGAAAATGTCAGAAAAAGCTAAGAATCACATGGTCTTCACATGTGATCTTTGACTAGTCATTAAGGCTCTTGAATTTCAAAGATTTTGGAATATTTTCCTTTATGACATGATCAGCTTCTCTCTGAACATGATCAGCTTTCAACACAGATTCTTTGACCAAGATTCTCTCTTTGAATTGATCTGCAACGGATAGAAATTCAAAATAGCAATTAAAAAGATTTATTCACAGTGCTGTCAGACTCAAAACAATCGGTTGTTTTTCTGCAGCAGTTAAAACTGTTTTTGAATTTTAACCACGAGTAGAAGGAGTTCAAAGCAGATGATACTAAGCGTATTAAAAAGATTTTTAACCAAGAGAGAGGACTCTTACAACACAAATTAAGAACAAATAAAGGAAAGTCTTATCCTTATGTTAAATCTTCCATGAGCCATGTGCTTTATGATCAATAAGCCTCTTTTCACTGTTGAGGTCTTTTGCATAGCATTGATTCAGCTTCAATGACTGTTTTTTTCTTCAAGAACTTGATCAGATGACTCAGTCCCTCCTTTTTCTTTAGTTTTCCTGCATAAAAAGATTTCAAGCAACAAGATTTGGTTCCCTTACAAATTTGGGTCCTTTTGGCTTTTCTTTGCAGTTAGAAACTTCACATCCCTTAGGAATCCACTTCATAAAACCTCTTGATCCTGCCTGTTGACCAAAACGCTGGAGCTTTGCCTCGTCAAACTTGGATCGACGTATGCGCCGCGTTTGCCTCCGTCCTTCGCCGCGATCCACCTTAAGAACCTGCAAAAGAACAGATTGTCCTTCGCCGCGATCGCACTCCAACGCCCAAGTCAGTGACTGAACCACCAATTACTAAGAGTAACACTCAAGAACTCTCTCAAGGAACCGTGAACCAGCTCTCTCTCAGTATACTCAAGAACTCGCAAGCGTAAAGAAGACAATCTGAACGTGCGTACCTCAGAAGTTCGTTGGGAAACCCTTATATACCTGGACACTTTCTCTCTCCTGGCAGTTACACATCAGGACACGTGGCTCGCATCCAGCTGTACACGTGCCATCATCTGGAGCCTCCTTGACTTGGGCGCTACTTCTGACTCTCCTTTGGCTAAGTTACTTATGCATGATACTACTCAGTGCATAGTTGCCTTGGAGCGCGATCTCTACTGGATTGGCGAGTTAGGGTGCCTTCGTACACACCTTCCCTGTGGTCTCGCCGGCCGCCTTCATGATCTGCACCACCTGTTTCACCGTGTATGCTCAAGCAAGCTGTCCCCCGACCTCATCCTCTGGCCAGCTGGGAAATGTCTACTTGCCTTCATCTTCGGCGATGTGCTTGTCTCGGCGATCTCTAGTCACTTAGTCGCCTAGGTTTACATCTGGCGACTTCATCTCCAACCCGGTAACCGCCGGTTCTGGTGTGCTGGAGATCGGAGCACGCCAACTTAATAACTGGCGACTACATGAGCCCCCCGACTTCCTTCCCTTCTGCCAACCAGGCGTCCCATCAACACGCTTATACAGTAGCTTGATGCCACGTCATCACTTCCGACTACCAGGGCGGTACACCTCTTAAATTGCATTAAAAGATTGGTCAAAGCATTTAATGACTGAAACGTAATCAGTTAAATCATTTAAAGCTCAGTAAAAGATAAAACAGTTTTTCTGTTATGGTCCCAAAACAAACAATCGGTTGTTTCTTCGAATCAATCGGTTATTTTGGTTCTTAACAGTTCAACCATTTTAAAAACAATTTTCGATCTTTTTTCAAAACATCTAAGTATAAACAATCGGTTGTTTCGACAAAACAATCGGTTGTTTTAACTTAGTTTGAAAACATTTACTTTCACAAAGATTGAGATGCTTATGCTTTAGATTCGATCAAGGGGTGGATTACAATACTCAAACTACCCCAGAACTATACTAAACCAGCACAGCAACACCAAGCACAGCCAAGGCTTCAACATCCTTCAAAGGGTTTGGATTCTTTAAAGCTTGAACACCACTTGGTTCAACAAAGAGAAGGTAGGACACCGAGTTGGTCACAAAGAATGGCAAAGGCATGAACAATTGTCCAACTGTTAGGGTGTAGCTGGGTCGGGGAT
The DNA here is from genome assembly GCF_000499845.2 of Phaseolus vulgaris. Classification (NCBI taxonomy): domain Eukaryota; kingdom Viridiplantae; phylum Streptophyta; class Magnoliopsida; order Fabales; family Fabaceae; genus Phaseolus; species Phaseolus vulgaris. The sequence goes on along the minus strand of NC_023758.2, from coordinate 10,079,481 downwards.
ACATTAAGCTCGATCAAAAGTTCTTTGTCAAAAATTGACAAGGGAAGACGGAGATGGACTCTTTGAAAAATAGTGGCATAAATGTAGCAAAAGGGTTTTCCTGGGGATATGGCTTCATCACAACATACTGGTTCGTTGGGTGAGCAAGGATCTAGGAAAATCCAATTTTCTTCCTTGCCAAAGTGGCATTTCTTCTTCTTAAGGGCTACTATTTTCTCGTGAGAGGTGTATGAGGAGGTTTCAGAAATGAGGTTCGGAGGGGCCCAGGGGTATAAGGTTTTATAATCCATAAGGGGTTGTAGCTAAACATAGTCACACGTAGAAAGCAAAAATGGCTCAAACCCAGCGCAATGCAAAACAAGTATGAATTCAAGCAGAAGATTAGGAAAGCAAAACCTAACTACACATTTCAGGGTTCACACGATAGCATGCGAACAAACAGTATCGAGCATAAATCAAATATAGATGAAAACAGATTGATCGTAGACAAAGCAAGCAAAGGATGAATAATCGGGACGGGAAAAAAGGAGTACCTTCCGTGACTGATGAACGGAAGCTCGAAGGAATGAGTAAAAGAATTCCGAACGATGGAAAGGAATAAGTGAAAGATCTCTGAATAATAAGAGGTAAAAGGCGAAGGGTTTTAAGGGTTTTAGAATTTCTGAAGAAGGAATTCAAAACGATTGAGTTTCGTTACCATTAGCGCTGGAACACGTCTACGGGTGGGGGCTGCGAACAGTAAAACGTCGCTTAAAAAATGCTTCGAACACCGCGCCCCACCTACCTTTGAGAAATGGTCACATCAGCGACCAACAATACTCGGGAGACTCTTCGCTTAGCCAAGCTCAGCTCGAGCTTGGGGGCTTGTGTACTGACCAGTGTATAGTTCTCGGTAGTACTTTTGAATGCTCGGTTCTTTTTGCACCACGAGACACTTGCTCGGTTCTTTTTGCGCCGCGAGAGACCTGCTCGGTGTTTGGGCCTAGGTAAACCTGTGCCAATGACCCTAGTCAGGTTGGCCCAGAATGCATGATGGGTATACAAAGTAATTTCATTGATGCACCCGTATAAAATATATATTTGTGTGGTAGATATAATTTTGTTATTATTGTTAATATGTGGCAATATTTTCTCTGTTACATATCCATTGCATGTTTCTGTTGCATATATGTTACAAGTGGTTAGTTGCTATTAACCCTAGTAAGATAGGGAGATGCTTGGGTAACAAAAGGTGGGCCTGCGGATAGCACCTGAAGATCATTGGTTCCCGTGGCAAGTGATTTTCTGTTACAGATAAAAATTTAGTATAATTATTTTCGGTTAAGATTCGTTGATCTCCCGGGAGAATGGTGGCATGTTGCATGAGTGGTGATAAAAGGAGAATAGGTCTCTAGGTAAATGTACGCTGTTTTTGCACACTTGACTAAATTGTTATTTTTCGGTGAGCCCTACTTGACTTGATCGTTGGAGTGTAATCAACAAGTAGGGCGCCCTCTGTCTCAACGGAGCCTCATTCTAGCACAACAAAGGGACGTGATTCTAGTTCCAGAGGAGACAAATCTAGGAGGCAGTGTTCAACCCAAGGTCAACCGGCGAGAACAAAATTTAATAAGAATAAATATGAATAAAATTAAAAGAAAATTAATTATAAAGTAATTATTTAACAAAATTGAAAATCTAATTAAAAAATTATTTTAAAACTGAATTTTAATTTATTTAAATAATTAATTTCAAATTATGTATAACTTTCTTCCCTTATTCTACATTTTTTTTATATATAGTATAATAAAAAATTTGAAAAATAAAAATTGATATTATAAATTAACCTAATATAAAAATAGAAAAAAATGTGTCTCATCCAATTAAATAATAACATTAACTATTAACATCTCAAAATCACACACATAATATATATATATATAGAAAAGGAAATACAAACACAAACTTCTAATATTTTTTTTTATCCTCAGCTCACCTTTCTCTTTCTAGACAATTGCCCTCTTATAATATCATATGCTTTGGTGTAACACACCCTTATCACAATTGATAAACAACACAAAATAAGATAAGCAAGATTATATTTTAGAAAAAAAAAATCAAAATGTATATCTAAAAACCATATGCATATAATTTTTTCATTCACATATTATCCATATGCTCTCATGGACACAATCTCTAATATTATTGAATCAAAACTATAATCAAATTTTTAACTATAAATCCATTGACTACGTCACTTGCACAATACTATTAACATCAAACACTACACACATTTGACTTTACTTTCGGAAGACACATGAGTTGAATTAGATTTTGAGATCCCCATATGTCATACTACATTCACTAAGTTATCGTCATACCAAAACTATATTATAGGAATGTTGTTCATTGATATGACAATGTATATCCATATGATGTACCGGGTAGAGTTTTTTTTCAACCAAAAAAAGATCATAGGAACATCCTTCAACTCTTACCATCTAATATTTTTCTCTATTTGAATCCAATATCATTAGAGTATAAATTATTTATTTTTTTCTGAATCCCCAACTCAATAGATCTCCTACATCTCAACATAGTATTCTCTCCCTAAAAATAACTACATTTCCAACACATTATATGTTACATCACAACCACAACATCATACACTTTCATTCATATACATTTCATCTTAATTCACATACTAATAAAATACAAATTTATCATTCATCCTATTATAATAATATTCAAGCATAATACTTTGATAAAATATAACAATATAGTGAAAGATACACAAATTTTAGCATTTAAAAATTTAAAAACATATTTTTTTCAAAATTTTGAAAATACTCTTTCACTCAGCCACTTCTTTTCTTGCCTAGCAAATTAAGCACATGTTACAATTCGCAGAGCTACCATTCTACTCGCTCAACCAAAGGCGTTAGCTTGTCCAATGACTATTACTCACCCAACAATCAAAGTATTTGTCCAACGACTGAATCACTAGGAGTTTTATTAAAAACAACTCCCTTAGCAAGAATTTACTCGCCCAACAACCAAAATTATTGAGTTTTTGGATAATTGAATTTCGTCCAATAAAATTTGGCTTTCCCAACAATCAAAACACTAGGAATTTTTATTTGAACAACTTATCAAGCGAATTTCACTCGTCTAATGACCAAAGCTCTCATGTTTTCAATTAACTAAATCTCATCCAACAAAAAGTCCTACTCGCCAATCTACTCTGCAAAATTTTTAAAAAAAAATGTAGAATATAGTGACTGATCCAATTGGTTCAAACTAGTTTTTTTCATTTATTAAGCCATAGACTATTTTGTTCCAAAATAACTACTTTAATCAATTTGACTCAATTAAAATATTCTAACTTTTCTCTACTCAACATAGAACAAATCACTCATTTTAAATTCATTCACTTAGATTAAACAATTTTACTCAACACCTCCAACACTTCACATCTCAAACAAAATATGAATAACTAACCATAATTGTCTAAAATAGTATCAACATTTCACACACATAAAACCAAACTTTCAACACTTTCTCATTTCATATATTATATATCTTAAATTCTAGCGCTTAAAATATACACAAACAAACACAATCCATGCATAAAATTCAATTTATTTTATCACGTCACCTTTACATTCAGATCCTCTACCCTAAGATAATATCATACATAACTAACTCCCCTTAACTATTAAGGCTTGTTTACTCAAGCTTAAGCTCCCAGATTATTTTATGCTCACATGGAAGTTAATCATATGCATAAAAGACTTTGATAAAAAAATCTAAACAAACCCTCATGCTTCTTAATTAATAGAGCTGCATCTTTGTCCCCAATAAATAACACATGCAAACACCAAAAACCTAGGCATGCAAATAACTAATGTGGGTTCTAATATAATAAAAGATGAACGTATTCTTCAGAATTTTAAAGAAAAATCTGAGAAAAATTATTTTAAGGAGACGGTGGTTTTTGTAAAATGATGTTTGAATAGTTATATTCACTACAAGAAAATCATAAAATAGAAACTAATTTTAGAGACCAAAATAATTCCTTACTATTTGACTAAATTAGAAACCATTTTATAAACTAAAAAAATTATTGGTATCTAAAGTAGTTTCTATTATTAATAAAAATTTATAAAATAGTTTCTAAATTGGTATCTAGCCATTAGTTACCAAAGTTTTAGTTACTTATTACTTTGTATTCTAAATTAGCCTTTATTAGTGTTTTAGAAACTAATTTAAAATCTAAAATATTAATAGTTAAAACCTTGGTAACTAATTTAGAAACTATTTTATAAGTTTTTATTAATAATATAAACCACCTTAGATACAACTAATTTTTTAGTCGCTTAAATAGTATCTAATTTCACATCATTACTAGTCAAAGGCTTAATTTGTAAAAACACATTCACCTTTCTTATGTTTTTAACAAAATTACACTTATTTTTCTTATAATTTTAATAAAGTTATTTTTTGCTTCTCTTATTTCATTTTAAAAAAATTAACCAAAATATAAATAAAAATGTATGAAAATTAAAATTAATTATTTTTATATACTATTTTTAACTATTATATATATATTAAATATACAAATAGTTGTGTTTTACTCGACTATAAATTATATTATAAAAATATAAAAAGAATATATTCAAAAAATAATGTAAAAAACTTATAAAATATGTGATTAAATGTATTTCTTATTATATATTTCAATATGATTTCATACAAAAATATAAATACGAAGGTTATCTAATTATTAAAAATATAAAAGGGTGACTGTCTTTTAATAACTCTTTTCAGTAAAAGAGTGTGATTTTTTTATTAAATTTTTTAAAAATATGAGATTCTATTTTAAAAAATAATAAGAATGTGAGTATGGTTGAGACAAACTAAGTGATTTTCACATATGGGAGCTCAAACATATACAGTTAATGTGATAACTTTGTTGAGATCGATGGGAATTGGAATATATTTTTCCTTCAAAATTTCTATCAAGTACTCTTCATAATTGAAGGTACATGCTTGTACCTCGAAATTAAAATTAGAAAACCCACGTGTTAATCCTGTTAATGCTTTTGTAATTTTGTGATACATAATTGTACTCTATAGTTTTTTCAGACAAAATATAATTTGTTTTTAAGAAACTATAATTTGATAAAAAAAAATAATTCAACCCAAAAAATTTATTGTCTTTTATTTAATGAAATGTGGTACTTTATTTTCCTTCCTTTGTTCTTTTACATTGTCTTAGCAATTATTGTTTGGAAACACACATAATAGGCGCATATGTGAGAGTTAAATCCTTTAATTCTGCAATCATGGGTATTTGACATAATGATGTCAATATTTCTATGGCCTCCTAAAGAATTAAACAATTAATTTCAAAATAGTATTTGTGCTAAAATACTTATATATGACCTTAATTCAAGAGATTAATATTTTAGAGAGATACAAGGCATGGAATATATTTTAAAATATAGTTTGAAACTTTTAAATTAATTATATTTTGTTTTCCTATGCTACTTAATTGTGAATCATATACTAGTTTAGTTTTTCTTGATTTATATTTTATTATTTTTTAAAAAATTTCCTTTAAAAGAAAAATTAGAACATATTAATTCACTATATAAAAATATAATTGATTATTTTATGCAATAATTAATTGATTAAGGTTTAGTTAAAATATAAGTTTTATTGATAATCAATTGTATATTCAAACATTCTTAATTGAGTCGTTTGTTGGTTGTACAAAATTCTTTTGTTTTTCCTTTCAAAATGGATTCACATTCTGGTAGTTTTTTTTTTATTTTTAGGTTGTTTTTGGTTGAGGATAAGTGTAGATTCTACTCAACTTTTATGAACAAGTGTTTGATGAAGAAAATATGTTTGAAGATGTATAAAAATTGTATATCATGATCTTATTTAGGGTAGAGTTGTTTAAGTAGCCTTTTGCATTTTGATTCAACATCATATCTCATAGTCATGGTGATAAACTTAAGCACAAGGGTCTTTTAAAAGAAATTTTAAAAAATCTGCTCAAGTTTTTCAAAATTGTTTTACTACACTAAAATTTAACCTGTTGTTTGATAAAATAATTGATTCCTTTGCCCTGCACCAAAACTGTTTTGATTTTTAAAAATTCAGTTTTGTCTCCAAGGTTCATTTTTATTCACATATTCAATTTTCAACTGATCATAGGTTGGTTATGTTACCACCAAGTTTTTTTCAAATACAATATGTTTTTTCAAGCTTTAATTTGTTGTTTTATAACAGTTTTCAAAACTGTTTTGATTTGAATCCTATAAAAAAAAGCTTTATCACAGTTCAAATCATCCCTTGCAAATACAAAGTGCATACAGTATTCAAGTGATTTTCATTGAAATTTTCATGTGATCTTTGCTTTGAAATTTTTTCTTAAAAACTTTTAAGAGTTCTTGTGCTATTTTTTATTTTCTTTTAACTTGGGATCTAAAGTTCTGTCAAGTCTTGCAGTTGTGAAGGGTTCTGGTTTGGATTTCCTTAGTCTGCAAACAAGGTGTTTTCTTTCCTAAATTTCTTTCTTTGTAAAAGTACATTTGTATGCTTCTTAATAGTGTTTCTAAAAGTATAGTGTTGCTGAAATAGTGTTTTCAGCCTGTGTTCTTGGTTGTTGAAGGGTTCAAGAACTGAGTTGCTTGTAAAGATTGTTTGGTTTTTAGTGAAATCCATCTTGATGTAAGGTGGGACTGGATGTAGCTCTTATTGAGTAAACCAGTATAAAATTGTGTGTGCCTTTCTTCTTCCTTAATCACTACCTCTAAAACTAAAATCTGGAAATCTGTGATGAAATAAATCTGTTGTTTCATAATTGAATCTGTTGTTTCAGAATTGAATATGTTGTTTTTAACTGCAATTGTGGTCTGAATCATAATTTGTTTTCAAAATTTTGATAAGATTTTAATCAAACTTAAAACTCGAGGAATCCTTAGTCTTTGATAGATTTACTGTTAAAATTAGTCACCTAAAAGTAATGTTGATTTAGGAGCTTTTTTAGAAATCTTCATATCAAATCTGTTTTTAAAAGAAAAGTGTTTGTTGTTTTCAACTACAATAGTGGTCTGAATCATATTTTGTTTTCAATTTTTTTTTATAAGATTTTAATCAAACTTAAAACTTGAGTGATGTGATTCCACTAGCACAATTAGAATAATTCTTGACATTCTTAGGAATCATCTTGTGTTGGTTAAGAGCTAGGCACTTTATCATAGAAATGGATCAAGGTTCTATGAACAAGAACTCACCAAAACTAGTGCCAAAACACAAACTCATATAGAAGATCCAATTATTGTCAAATTGAACCGAACAAAAAGGCACAAAAGCTAAACAAACTGAATTTGAAAGCTGGAAAGTAAATTGAACCGAACAAAAGCTGGAAAAAGAAGAGAATAAGATGAAGAACAACAAGGAACATAAAAGAACCGAAGCTACACAAATTAAATCTGAAAATGCCGAACCAAAAACAACAAGGAACAAGCTAAGACATGGAATTAACAAAGAAGAAAGGAAGGAGAAGAGAATTGATCATGAAGATGAATGAATGATGGATGATCACGCCACTAGAAGTGTGGTTGCTCCTAGATGAGTGTGTTGCTGCCACTTGAGGACACCATGGATCCTTCAAGATAAGACTAGAGAAGAAGGCTCAAAAGCTCTCCAATGCTCACTCCAATTTTGAGTATAGTTTCTTTAGATAAATTCCAATCTGAAAAATACAAAGAGAGCACCTCTATTTATAGCCTAAGGTGCTGAAAAACAAAGCTAAGAGAATTCAAAATTCCCTCCTAAACCTATTTAGAACCGGCGCCTAAAACCATGCATGAGGAAGGTGTGGCACCTCCTATTCTACTCCTACACTTATCTACAAATACAACCCCCCCCCCCCCCCCCTCCTAAAGCTCCTAACTAAAGCCTAAAAGATGCTATAACAAAAGAGGTTTCTAATGTTTCCCTCTAAGCACCTTCAACTAAAGAAATTACAAAAAGAGAAAATAAATGTCCCCTAGCTCCTAAAGCTTTGAACATGTTTCTTGTAATCCTTTGAGGTGGGCTTTGACCTCCATGGGCGTCCTCCATTTGTGCCTCTACCTCTTCTTGATCTTGTTGATTGGCCTCCATGTCCTCTTGAGCTTGATCTCCATCATACTCCCCGAGTTGGAGAGAATTCGACCACGAATTCTGGAGACCAATGAAAGGTCTAAGAACATAATGCATGAGGCGCAGAAAAGTACTTGGTGCATTAGTTAGACCAAAAGGCATAACTAACCACTCATATAAACCAAAGTTGGTCTTAAAAGCCGTCTTCCATTCATCACCCGGTTTGATACGGATTTGATTGTAGCCGCTTTTAAGATCAATCTTTGAAAAGATTTTTGAACCATGTAATTCATCCAACAAATCATCTAGTCTAGGTATGGGATTCCTATACTTAATTGTTATGTTATTGATGGCCCTACAATCCGAACACATTCGCCATGTGCCATCCTTTTTTGGCACTAAGATGATAGGCATAGCACAAGGACTCATGCTATCTTGCACCCAACCTTTCTCAATCAAAGCTTCAACTTGTTGGCGAATTTCCTTGGTTTCACTTGGATTGGTCCTATATGCTGGACGGTTTGGTAAAGAAGAGCCCGGTATCAAATCAATTTGGTGCTCAATCCCTCTCAAAGGTGGAAGTCCATTTGGAGGATCTTGAAACACATCTTGGAACTCTTCTACCAAAATTTCCAAGCAATGAGGAATATCAACAAGTGATTCTACTCTAAGAGTTCTAGGGATGGCTAAGAAAAGAGGATGATGAGCCACTATTTCCCTTTCAATGTCACGCCTAGACACAAGGAGTGTAGGCTTAGAACTCTTATCTTTTTTATCTTTTTCACTCTCCCTCTTTTTCTTCATGATAACTTGGTCCTCATGGACTTCTCTTGGAGAGAGAGATTTTAAAGTAACCATGTGACCATGGAAATCAAAAGATAGTTTGTTGGTAAAGCCATCATGTAAAACTTTTCTATCAAATTGCCAAAGCCTTCTCAAAAGAACATGAGTGGCTTCCATGGGCACAACATCACATAATACCTCATCTTTGTATTTTCCAATGGAGAAATGGATGAGGACATGTTTATTAACAATTATTTCTCCTACTTCACTAAGCCATTGTAATTTGTAGGGCTTTGTATGAGAGATAGTAGGCAATCCAAGCTTATCTACTACTCTTGTACTAGCCACATTTGCACAACTACCCCCATCCACTATCAAGGAACAAATGTTGTTTTGAATAAGACATCTTGTATGGAAAATATTTTCCCTTTGACTTTCATCAAAAGGTTGTGAAACTTGTCCAAGAAGTCTTCTCACAACTAACAAGTCCCCTTCAAGTGGACATTCGCTCTCTTCCTCACTAGATGCATGAGAATGCAATGAATGCTTAGGAGAATCCGAATCATGCTCACTAACTACAATTCCCTCATGCATGTACATACTTCGTTTGGAAGGACAATTTGCAGCTATATGACCATAACCCATACATTTAAAGCATTTAGTATTGGATGTTCTAGTGGGAGACTTAGGTCTAGAAGTAGATGGCTTAGTTTCCTTGGGTTTGAAAGAAGAATCTTTGGAAGGATGTTTAGAAAAAGAATTTTTGTTTCTCCAAGACTTGGAGTAGTATCCATCATTGGAAGCATTTTTTAAAGAGTTTTTCTTAGCAAGTTGGGCTCCCACCTTCATTGCAAGATGAACTAAAGAGCCCAATGATGAATACTCTTGTAACTCAACAATGTCTTGAATATCCTTCCTAAGACCACTCACAAACCTAGCAATCATAGCTTCCTCACTTTCTTCTAATTCAATTTTAAGCACAAGCGTCTCAAGCTCCTTATAATATTCATCCACATTTAGCGTGCCTTGTTGAAACCGTTGGAGTCTCAACATGAGGTCTTTCCTAAAATGTTGGGGCACAAACCTAGCGCGCATATGATCCTTTAAAGAGTTCCAAGAGTCCACATGAGGACCCTTGTGATAGATAATGTCCTTTACAATTCCATGCCACCATTTCATGGCATAATCACTAAACTCTAGGGTGGCTAGCTTAAGCTTAAGCTCATCTTGGATCTCATGGATCTCAAATATTTGTTCACACTTAGCCTCCCAATCTAAATATACATTAGGATCACTAGAGCCATTAAAACAAGGTAGCTTGACCGAAGGAAGCCTAGACTTTTCATCATGATAGAAGCCATTGCCGTAGTGAGTTCTTTCCCCTTGGTGATGATGTCTTTGTCCATGGACTTGGGGTGGAGTTCTCCTTCTCCTATGCTCATCTTCACGGCCAAAATCATTGGAAGAAGCTCTTGTTGAAGGTCTATGATGCTCATCATGAATTGAAGGAGATGGTCTAGCTTGTTGCACCTCCATCTTTTGCAATTTCTCCTCCAAGCGTCTAATGGTTCTTTGAGCTTCATGTAATTCACCAAGGATTGAAGCTTTGGAAGGAGAATTCTTCTTGTATGATGCATCACTTGAAAATCCAGCCATTTTGGAAATAAAAAACAGCAAACACACAAAAATAGCAAACAAGTTAAGAAACAAAATTTAGCAAAAACAGTGAGTGTTTTAAGCAAAAATGCCGAAGTGAATTGAGGCAGAAAAATAGGTCACTCTCAAAGAAATAATGTCCTTGCACCAATCTGATCTTAGGGCCTCAAATGAAAGATGTCAAAGCAAGCACACCAATCTCAAGGCAACCACCACAAAACCAAAGAAACAATAAAGACAAACAAGAAAAGGTATAAGCAAAGAAAGGTAATTGCAAAAGGAAAACTGTATGTAAGACAAACTCAAAGAGTAAAGAATGAAAGACAATCAAGAAAATAAAGAACTCAATGAGAAAGTAGGCACACAAAAGAATACTTAAGGAAAAACACTAGAGTAGATGAAGAAAACAAAAAATTAGCTACTGGAAAAAAAAAATTTAATGCAAACTGTGCTTGATATTCACTGATTTAACTGGAATGATGTAGAGCGAACTGGATTATGAAATTTAAACCATAGAAACTTCAAGATGTTAACTCAATAATGGCCCTGGAATCAATTAAAAACAGTAAGCCTATTAATTGAGATAAATTTTTTAAAATCACTGCCAGATTACCATATTCTTTTCGGCAGAATTGTACACTTTTTTTTATTTTATTTATCATTTTTTGTGTACTTTGAATTTTTGAATGATTTTTTTTCTACTCTTTTCTAACACTTTGAATATCACAAATCCAGAATTTCAGAATTTTCCATTGAGTAAATCAATTGCAATAAGGAAAAACAGTAAGCACGTTTTTAGAAAGAGAGGAATCCTAATAGGAATGAAAAATAGAATTATGAACTAGCAAAGACATAATGGAAAATGATGTATTGGAACTTGTATAGGTCTAGAATACAAGTATGAACTCAATTCTAAAAAGAAAATGCACAAAGGATCAATATCAATTCAGAAAATTATATGACACTAAAGCAAGAAACAATCAAAAATAATAAAAGAACTACTAGAAGTAATGACAATTATGGAATAACATGACTAAGACAAAACTTGACATGATTTATAAAGGAAAATACTCAAACATATGATAGGCAAAAGAATTAAAAACAGCAAGGAAATTCAAAAAAAGCCTAAAACAGAAACTTAAATTGCAAGAAATGAAAAGAGCTCTTGAAATAAAGCGCTACACAATCAACAATTAAACAAGAACACACCTAAACTCATGATACCACATGATGTGATTCCACTAGCACAATTAGAATGATTCTTGACATTCTTAGGAATCATCTTGAGTTGGTTAAGAGCTAGGCACTTTATCATAGAAATTGATCAAGGTTCTATGAACAAGAACTCACCAAAGCTAGTGCCAAAACACAAACTCATATAGAAGATCCAATTATTGTCAAATTGAACCGAACTAAAAGGCACAAAAGCTAAACAAACTGAATTTGAAAGCTGGAAAGTAAATTGAACCGAACAAAAGCTGGAAAAAGAAGAGAATAAGATGAAGAACAGCAAGGAACATAAAAGAACCGAAGCTACACAAATTAAATCTGAAAATGCCGAACCAAAAACAACAAGGAACAAGCTAAGACATGGAATTAACAAAGAAGAAAGGAAGGAGAAGAGAATTGCTCATGAATATGGATGAATGATGGATGATCACGCCACTAGAAGTGTGGTTGCTCCTAGATGAGTGTGCTGCCGCCACTTGAGGACACCATGGATCCTTCAAGATAAGACTAGAGAAGAAGGCTCAAAAGCTCTCCAATGCTCACTCCAATTTTGAGTATAGTTTCTTTAGATAAATTCCAATCTGAAAAATACAAAGAGAGCACCTCTATTTATAGCCTAAGGTGCTGAAAAACAAAGCTAAGAGAATTCAAAATTCCCTCCTAAACCTATTTAGAACCGGCGCCTAAAACCATGCATGAGGAAGGTGTGACCTCTTCTTTCACTTTGGCACCTCCTATTCTACTCCTACACTTATCTACAAATACACCCCCCCTCCTAAAGCTCCTAACTAAAGCCTAAAAGATGCTATAACAAAAGAGGTTTCTAATGTTTCCCTCTAAGCACCTTCAACTAAAGAAATTACAAAAAGAGAAAATAAATGTCCCCTAGCTCCTAAAGCTTTGAACATGCTTCTTGTAATCCTTTGAGGTGGGCTTTGACCTCCATGGGCGTCCTCCATTTGTGCCTCTACCTCTTCTTGATCTTGTTGATTGGCCTCCATGTCCTCTTGAGCTTGATCTCTATCATTGAGGAATGCTTAATCTTTGATAGATTTACTGTTAAAATTAGTCACCTAAAAGCAATCTTGATTTAGGAACTTTTTTAGAAATCTTCATACCAAATCTATTTTTTAAATAAAAGTGTTTATAGGTTTAAATTAATTTGTTCTTAATCAATCTTTTGTACAACGGGTTTGAATAAATCTTTTAGAATAGTGTGTTTCAAATCTTCTATTTTTAAATCTGAAATAAAGATGTTAATCTCACTTGATTTGTTTTTCAAGATCTTGGTTTTAAAACTGAATTCAATCTGTGATAACGCATATTATTCAGAGCTTTTATTTTTTATACAGTTTTCAATATTTCCAGTGTATACAGATAAGAACTTATTCAGATAAAATACTTAAGTCAGAAATAAAACTGGTTATTCTTTAAACTAATTTGTTGCATTTTTTATTTGCATTTCTATTCCCAGAACAACCACTGAGTTCCATTAGTAATCACTTACATATTACAACAACACAACCACAAAGAGGTGACCTTGAAAACCACAAGACGCACTCACCCTCTTTGCAACCACACACCTCAAGTCAGAACACCCTCTGACTCTGCAAGATTTCACACACACTTACATATTTATGCAAGTATACTCAGAACACTTTTCTTTTTTAAAAAAATTGGGCAAGCTTTGTGCAAGGGCTAAAAACTGATTTTTACATAGATTCTAAACACTCTAATCTAAACCCAACCCAAAAGTAGCATAGCTTCAAGTTTCATAATGGATTTGAAACATCAAAGCTCCCATGCTTTATAATCTCCGCCTATTTGATGGAGACAAATCCTTGGGATGCTTTTTGAAATGTTCTTGTTTAGAATTTGTACAACCTGCATTCATGAGAAAACATAGAAATACAGGATAATCTATTCCAATCAAACAAGCACCACACACCAATTCCCACTGCGTGATTTCCAGAGAGGAACATCTGTTAGAATAGATGGCCTTAAACTAGAAGGGGGTGAATTGTTTAAGAGGGGTTTTTTAAAACTTTTTCAACTAGAACAAAATCTTTTGTGTGATTCCAGATTAGAATTTCAATTAGCCAAGAATTTAAGCACAAAATAGAAAAGCACCAAAAAAACAATCGGTTGTTTCTGCGAAACAATCAGTTGTTTATACCAGTAAAGCAATAACAACTGAATTTAAAGGAGTTTAAGGGAAGAAAGAGATACACAAACAGTTTATACTGGTTCACTCTTAAACCAAGAGCCACATCCAGTCCTCAGAAGCCACTAGGCAATCCACTAAGCAATCAACATAGATTACACACAAACCACCAAAGTAATGACCTTGAACCCTTCAAGAAACACACTCATTTTGGCACAACACACACCAAGAATGTTGATCTTTACCACCTCAAGAGCACACAACACTCCTTGGCAACAATACCAGAAATTACAAAATATTCAAAACGAATTACACTTGTTTACAGAACAATCTGAAATCAATACAGATGTAATCATATTCCACTCTTTCTTGAGAAAACCCAAAGATTGATGTGAATGTTCAAAACTTGAAAGCAATCTTTCACAACTGAAGAACTCATATCCGTTTCTCTTGTTTGTTTTAAAACATAAACAAACCATTTATACTTTTCAAAGATTTGTCAAAGCATTTAATAGAGGAGCATATTCAATTGGAAATCATTTAAAGCACATTCAACTAACAAAATAGAATTTTGTTAGAATTTTCAAAGAAACAATCAATTGAAACCACGAAACAGTCGATTGTTTTGCTTTGATAGCAAGTCAACCAACCAAAACAGTTTTCAACCTTTTCAAAAGCACTTAAGAGTAAAACAATCGGTTGTTTCGACAAAACAAAAAATTGTTTCGAAAAAACAACAGGTTGTTTTTCACTTAGTTTGAAAAACACTTTAAACTCAAAAAAGCTTTAAAACACATTAGCTTTAGATTCAACAAAGAGTGGATTACACTTTTAAACTACTCAGATCCTATCCTAAACACAGCAGCAACTTCAGCCTTGCATCAAACATGTGGATTTGGATTCTTCAAAGACTTTGATCACTCTTGATCAACAACATCAACCAAATCAGTGTGAGAAACCAATCAACATTCAAAGGTGCAAATAGAGATAAACAATTAGTTATTTCGGAAGAATAACTGGTTAAAATTTTGTATCAGAGTTTTTTATCAGTTGTAAAATTTCAAACTTAAACCAGTTATAACAGTGTTAAGCAATGTTCAAAGGTAGTAAAAGTGCAAATAATAAGAACATTACATATCCCAACACACTTCTCCCCCTATTTATCTTCACAGATAGACAAAAGGAAGGATTAAAAACACTTAAGATAAAGCATGCATATCAATTATACCCAACTCATTCCTTAGAGAATAAAACTTGTCCTTGGATAAGGGCTTTGTGAAAATGTTTACAAGCTGACTTTTTGTGGAATCGAACTGAATCTCACAATCTCCATTGTTGACATGGTTACGGATGAAGTGATGCATAATCTCAATATGCTTGGTCCTAGAGTGTTGAACCTGATTTTTTGTCGGATTTATGGCACTTATGTTGTCACACAGTAAAGGTACCTTGCTTATCTTCAATCCAAAGTCTTCAAGTTGTTGTTTGATCCACAAAATTTTTGCACAACAACTCCTTGCAGCTATATATTCAACTTCAGTTGTTGATAAAGTCACACACGCTTGCTTTTTGTTGTGCCATGATATGAGACTTGATCCAAGCAGGTGGCATGTCCCACTTGTGCTTTTCCTATCTAGTTTACATCCCGCAAAATCAGAGTCAGAGTATCCTACTAGATGTATAGGAGAGTGAGAAAAATACCATAAACCAACGGATGTTGTGCCTTTGAGGTATTTCAGGATCCTTTTGGCAGCTTTGAGATGGGATTCCTTGGGACAGGATTGGAATCTTGCACAGAGGCAAACAACAAACATAATATCAGGTCTACTCGCAGTAAGGTAAAGTAAAGAACCTATTAACTCCCTGTATTTAGTTTGATCAACTTCTGGTCCAACTTCATCCGCACTTAAGTAACAATTTTTTGACATAGGAGTTGTAACAGCTTTACAGCTCAAATCAGAGAAGAACTTTAATACACTGTAAAGAAAACTTAAAGCAGAAGAAAAAGAAGAACAACAGATTGTTTGTGTGAAAAACAACAGCTAATTGCATTACTTATATAGCCATCACCCTTGGTCAAAGTTGGCATTATGTGGGTTGTTTTCAAAACAGAAAGGAGAATCAAATCTGAACCATAAAGCAGTTTGTGTCAGTCAAACAGAAAGTACAGAAAATCACATGTTGATTTGACCAAACTTTAAAAGCAGTTTTAATTTCCAAGATTAAGAGGAATCTGATTCATAAAAAGAAGTTATAGCAGAGGTATATTGTATTCAAAGATGTAATTAATACATTATTGACCACAGATATCACTAGGTTTGAACATAATTACAAATCAGAACTTAGAAATTAAAAAAAGATTTGCCTAGTGCTGAAAGAGAGAAAACAATCGATTGTTTCGAAGAAACAATCAATTCAATTTCTTTGAGAAAATCATATTTTCAACAGCCATGTTATATTTAAACATCAAGGTTTATAAGGCACACAAATTTGTATAAAGAACAGAAGGAATACAAGCTAATTATAATCCAAGCATAAGCATAGAGAAAAAAATACATAGTTGGATTTAAGAACTAATGTTCAACAATGAGAAGAACCAGAAATTATCCTTCAGATTTAAGGTACACAAATGTAAGAAGTACATAGAATCAAGACAAGGCTTTGACTTTCAAACAAATCTTCTTGAGATCCTAATATTTTTTATCCTTCAAGTAGAGTAAAAAATCTGCAAAACAAAACTTGTTAAATCACAAGATTTGATCCCTTCAAGAACTTGGGACCTTTTGTATTAGACTTATCCTTGGAACCATCAAAACATCTTGGAATCCATTTAAATATCTCTTTAGGAACAAGAGACTTTCGAAACTTGTAGAACCTAACCGAATGACCTTTCTTCATGCAATAGAAACATGTAACAACTGGTTGACCCTGTTCACCACAATCATAGCAGGTGTACATGTTAAGATTAAAATCACTATGTTTTTTGAAGTTATACCTTTTTGAAGTTTGGCTTTTCTTCTTCTGGAACTTGTTGAACTTTCTTGACAGTAGACTCATGGTGTCTTCATCACTCTTACTTGAGCCTTGTTGATGTTTGTGATTACAAGCTTTGAGTGCAATGACTTTGCTGTGTTTGTCCTCACTTTCTTGGACAACCAGCCTATTCATCTCAAACTCATGCTCCCTAAGCTTACCAAGCAAGGAAGCAATTGTCATTGATGTCAAATCTTTTGATTCTGAAAAGGCAGTGATCTTTGGCTGTCATGTTCTATCAAGACACTTCAAGAACTTGATGGTCAACTCCTCCTTATCAAAAGACTTACCAAGACTCATCAAATGATTTACTATGTGAGAGAACCTTTTTTGTACATCACAAATGGTCTCTCCTTTCTGCATTCTAAAGAGCTCATACTCTTGAATAAGAGCATGCTTTCTGGCTCTTTCAAAATCATGTGTCCCTTCATGTGTGACTTCAAGAATGTCCCACATTTCCTTTGCTGAACTACATTGTGATACCCTGAAAAATTCATCACAACTCAAGGCAGAGGTTATTATATGCTTAGCAATCCAGTCAAACTTTGCTTTTTTTTTCTTTCAGCCTCACTCCATTCAGATGAAGGTTTATCAATTAAAACCTCATCTCTTTTGACTTGAGGTATAAAAGGACCATTTTCAATTGTTTCCCAAATACCCTTATCAGTTGAATGCATAAAGATTTTCATTCTTACCTTCCAAAACTGGTAATTGACACCACAAAATAGTGGTGGTCTGTTTATGGAAGCACCTTCCCCAAAAGGCAACTTGTCAGCCATGTAAAATAGATTTTTCATAAAAAAAAAAAAACAGCACTTGAATATTTTTCAAGAACCTAGCTCTTGATGCCAATTGTGAGAATTGATGGCTTAAATAAGAGGGGGGTGAATTTTTTATCAAAGATTTTCGCAAATATTGAATAAGAATGAACCTTTATGAAACAATCACAGATAAGCAATTAAAGAAAGCAATCAAACAATGATTCAGAAACTGTTTACAGAATTTTAACCGATTGAAATTACGTTTTAATCGGTTGTTTATATAAGCAGCAAAAGCAGAATTAACACAAACAATTATAAGGAGTTAGAGAGAGAGAGAGATTTACACAACCAATTTTATATTGGTTCGCTCAACCTTGAGTTACATCCAATTCCCATAACAACCATTGGGTTCCACTAGTAATCACTTACATATTACAACAACACAACCACAAAGAGGTGACCTTGAAAACCACAAGACCCACTCACCCTCTTTGCAACAACACACCTCAAGTCGGAACACCCTCTGACTTTGCAGGATTTCA
Organism: Phaseolus vulgaris; assembly: GCF_000499845.2. Taxonomy (NCBI): domain Eukaryota; kingdom Viridiplantae; phylum Streptophyta; class Magnoliopsida; order Fabales; family Fabaceae; genus Phaseolus; species Phaseolus vulgaris. Next base: position 10,061,170 of record NC_023758.2, on the reverse strand, counting down.
CTCACACTTACAAGTTTATGAAAGTACAATTACAAGAATCATGAAAGGAATAGAAAACACCTGAGATTACAGAAACCAAGAAGTTCTATGATCAGATCTTGTACCAGTGCAAAGCTAAACAATAATCTTGCAAACTTTGAAAACTTATTTCAAAAACTAATCTCAATCTCATTTTGATTTCAAACTGTGTAAAAACTTCTGTTTTTTTGTTTTAAAAGAAAGGTTACATTTATAGCACTCAAACACTAGTTGTTCAAGGCAACATTTATGAGCCAAAGCAGTTTTGATCACAGTCAAAACAGATTAATAGGTTTTCAAAAAACTGTTAGGAAATGTTACAATCAACCGGTTGAAAAGTCGTTTTAACCGATTGAATTGGTTAGGCAGTTACATAACCAAGTCAAGGACAGTTTTAAAACTTTTAAACAAGCCAAGTGACAAACAACCAATTATTTTATTAATTCAACCGGTTGTTTTTCTCTTTGCTTAGAAAAACACTTTTCTTATTAAAATAGATTAGGCAAGCTTTGTGCAAGGGCTAAGAACTGATCTTTACATAGATTCTAAACAGTCTAATCTAAACCCAAACCAAAAGCAGCATAGCTTCAAGCTTCATCATGGATTTGAAACATAAAAAAGAAAGACTTTTGCTCAAGTTTTGAACAATGTTTCTGTCATTCTTCTCATTATTGTATTCTCCTTACACTAAGGATGATATGATCTCAGTGCAAATAATGGAAGATGTGTACCTTACGGGTCTTGAAGAGTGCAAAAACCATCTTCATGAAAGGATAACTCTATCTATGAGAGATACACTTTTTCACACACATGGATGTTTGCAAGAAGCCAGATCTTGTCTGGAAACATTTTAGGTTATCCCTCCTGGTAAAGATTTTATGTGCTTTTTTTTTTTGCCTCTTTAGAAAACATGAGAAAGGTTCTTGTCGTGGAATCTTGGAACTTTAGTTCAGGAATCTTGAGAGGCTTTCTTGGACTAAAGCCTTTGTGCCAACAAATATGAACTTACTATGGCTTAATGTTGGGTTAGAATCCATGGTCTTCCTTTGGAATATTGAAATCCCAAAGCCATTTTCTCCATAAAAAGAGGAACGGAACTTCTCTTGCTCATGATGATTGTACTATAAACATATCAAGAGGTTTCTTTACAATAGTTCTTGTTGATCTATATTTACTTTTTGACCCCCCGAATCAAATATTGATTGAAAATCTTGAATTTTCTTTTGTTGATGACATAGAGTATGAAAAAACTCTCCATTTTTGTTCTTCTTATAGGATGATAGGTCATGAGTTGTTGTTGACCTTTCTTGGAAAGTGTACCTAGTTAGAAGTAATAATTTGACTCAAGAGACGGATGTTGAACCCACAAGGAACAATTATTTGAAATTCTAATTGTAGCCTTCACTAAGTATAAGATTATGTACAATCATTTGATTTGAAAGATATTGACATAAGTTTGCGTGAAAATTAAATGAAAAAAATAAATGAGCAAAAGAATTCAATTGAGAAAATTGGGAATGAGATTAATCCTTCTCACTCGTCTATATTTTGGATGAACAAAAACATACAATATTCTAACCTAAATTATATTGATGTCCATATAAAAATAATTTATATTGATTCCTCGTATATAAAATTATTAAGATAGTCTCCTAAATATTGATTTCTCAAATATTTATAAAAACATTCTTATCATTAGGAACAAATTTTATAAAGCAATTGACATTTCAAATCTATTCCTAGCATTCAAATGTATCAAGCATTATCATTTAGATAAGATCATCATAAGTACTTTCTAGTCAAAGTCAAGAATCGGGATCATGACTAAGCATAAAATACAAGATCCAGTAATCAAGTTCATGAATATAAAAAAGTTTTAAGTACATAATACAATATCCAATAATCAAGTTCATGAATATGAAAATTCAAGCTTTAAGAACATAAGACAAGATCCAGTAATAAGTTCATGAATATAAAAATTCAAGCTTGAAGCACATAATACAAAATCCAATAATGAAGTTCATTAATTAAAAATTCAAGCTTTTAGTATAAAATCACAATACCAATATCAAAGAGAAGCAAAAATTCATATATAATTATCACCAAAATACATCAAAATTTAAACAGATTCCTCTTAATCCCAAAGGAAAGATCTGGAACGTTCCTCTTTGACGAATAACTCTTTTAGGGTTCCTTCCTTTGGTTCCTCTTTCGAGTCACACTTTTCTCTCTACCTTATGCCCTTATTAAACCTAATTGGGTTTAGGCTCTTTATTCATAATATATCCCTTTGCTTCATCTCTCCTTAAACCCTGAAAATAACACAATTTTGGGAATAAATAATTCTATTAATCTCATAACTCTAAACTATATTATTAAATTCTAATTTTTTTCAAATTAGGGTTGAGTCATAGCTTAATCAACAATTAAAAATCAATAATAACTTTTTGCATGAAATTTCACTAAATAATGACACTTATCAGTTGTCCAAGTATAAAAGGTAGAAAATTTCTCCAATAATGTTGCAGTGCAGAACAAAGAAAGCAACACTCATAAAGAGGTTTTTGTCCCAAAGAATCCTTGTAAGATCACTAGTTATTCAACTAACAATGAAGCTCCTCAAGTGGTTGGGAAATATAGTGTGACAACCACTGATATTGAAGATGTTCCTGTTGTTGTTTCTATTGATCCCCACAATCATGTTGATGCAGTTGTTGCTTCTAATGTTCGTTCATAAAAGGAAAAGTTTGCTAACATGCTCTTTATTGGTAAGCATTCATTAGTCTGATAACGCCTTTCTGCAAAAAGAGATGTTGCAAATACGTGTAACCTCTATTGTTCAAGTTATTTCTAAATTCTTGGTTACTCCTACAAACCATGTTTTTTTTATTCTCTTTCAGGAAATGAACATGATAGCATTTACTTCATCTAAAATGGGTTTCTCTTGAAATTGAGTGATAGTTGGAGGAATCTTAATGGAAGAGATGTGTCAAGGATGGCTCCATTAGAGCAATGAATTCCTTGGAGTTTCCATGATGAAGAGTTTAGAGAGTGATTGATTAGGCCATATCACTTGGAGAGGTGGAAGATGAGACCAAAGATGTTTAAGTTAAAGAGGTTTAGACAAGAGAGTGCTTAGGCTTGCAATTTGGCATCATAACACTCATATATTTGATCTATCTTTTCATGAGCGAAGCACCTCAATTTATAGGAGAGAGGACTGAACATTTTGGAGCCAAAAATTTAAAATTCAAAATAAAAACTATCCAATGATAAGGTGTCATGTGGACTCATGTTTAGCTCACACCTTCCATGCTAAATTACCTCTACTCCTAGGTTGCCATGTGGATGTCCATGTGCTCCTTAACAATGTAATTTTCGTTCTATAGTATACCCTAGACGTTCTAGGGTTACATTGGGCTCAAAGAAGCCCAATTGTTACTTTAATTAGTCACTTCTAATCCTAACTAGACCTATACTACTATTGGCGCAAATACAAGCCCAAAAACCTATGCTACTTGTCCCAAATATTTGGTCCAATTATTTTGTGCTACTAGACTTAATACATGGCCCATGAAATCATAAAAAACTTTATACAAATATAATGTTGACTAGTCAGCCGAAACTTAGTTTTCTTGTGTTCTTATGACCAAAGCTCTAGTTTATGTTTTGATGAGTTATAGGTCTTCTTTGATATGTTTTGTACTTCATCCTAGATTTTTCCTCTTGATTGTACCTATAAAGATAAACAAAAACCCAAATAGACCCACATTTGCAAATAAGTCCATAAACTGACTTTAGGTCCTCATCCTCCTTATTTTGTGGTTATGTATGGATGGGGGCTCTGCCATTAGCGTAAGAGGCTACCTCAAGACTGGGGGTTGTAGAGAAAGATGAAGAAGGAAATGATTTTGTAGACAAGTTCAGTAATGACGCTAAACAAGTTTCCAAATTTTGGGTTGATAGAGTTGAATAAGATGAATCCTTAAGTGAGGTAGAAGATGAGTATGTACAAACTACTAGGAAACTTAGAAGGCCTTCTAAGGTTGGTTCCAAAGGTAACAATAAGTTTTGTAAAGCAAAACAAGATACAAAGAAGAGATGGATGTGAGATGCTTGTTTCAAACATTAAGAAGTGGCAAACCAGAAAACTGAAAACATGTTAGGAAACATGTTGACGCTTTAAAAACTTCAAGTTCTTTTCCATACTGAGCTTATGACTCCTTTTACCAATTCTCTTGAGGGATTTTTTAGAGATTTAATATTTCTTTAACTGTTGCTCCAAAACCATTAACGTCTCCAAAATTTGATGTTTGGCTAATCTGGTGTTGAACTGTTGTGCAATATTTAATCCTTAGTTTTAAGATGTTTCTGGTGCTTTCCATGGCAAATCTTTTAACTTTATGGGTGTTTGTGGAGCTAACTCCTACTCAATTAGAAGAAAATTTTGGCTGAATTTGTTCACCCTACAGGGTTCATAGTGCATCCTTTGTGACTTTAATACAGTTCTTTCTGCATAAGATTATAAATGAGGGGTTGCTCCAAATCAAGTTTCTTGCAACGAATTCAATGATTGGATTAATTCCAATTCCCTACATGTTTCGCCTTTCTCTAGCCACTTTTTTACCCGATGTAATGGTAGAGATGGTAGATATAGAATTAAGATAAAAATGGACATAGAATTGGGAGAAAAGTGGACAATTAAGAGAAAAATTGAAAGAGCTTTCTACAATTTCAATTGCTTGAATGAATGGAAGTTCGGTAGGTTCCAAGTTTTGGTTAAGTGTCGTTCGGATCATAACTATTTTGGCTTCTCTTTCAAATAGTGCAGCTAGATCCTTTTCTTTTTCCTTTAAATTTCTAAAACCTTGTTTTAATCACCTAGGCTATTTGAAGGTTATTAAATATTCTTGGTTGGAACCTTTTGATGGTTGTCACATACTCAAGTTGTAGAAAACTATAGTTGTTGAAGTCTATTTTGAAAAGCTGGAACAAGTTAGTTTTCACTAATATTCATGTGAACGTGAATGTGAAACAACAAGCTCTTATCTCCATCCATTAAGATATTGATAAAGCTCATATTAAGATTAGGGAATCTCTTGCATATAGAAAAGCAACTTAGAGATGATTTGGAGTATGCTTTCTATTGTCAGCATTCTTTTTTGAAGGAAAAAGCAAAAATGTCCTAGTCTTCTAACGGTGATATAAATAATGTTTTTTTCATTCTGTGGTGAAAGAGAGAAATAATTCAAGTTGTATACATCGGCTTGTGGAAGAGGATCTGGTTTTGGAAATCCTAATGCCATTCGTTATTCTAACACTACTAATTTCTCTTATGATGAGCAAAACAAATTAATTGTTAAATATATTTCTTCTTTGGTGTCAGAAGAAGAAAATGCTTTACTGATTAAATGTCATGATTTTGAGGAAATTAAGTGTGGGTTATGACTCACCTTTACCATTATCTTGGCATAAATGGGAGGTTACATACCGTTGACAATTAATTGTTATTAAAGGGAGGTTAATTGCCACAATCAATGGGAGGTTAATTGCCGCAATTAATTGCAATCAATGGGAGGTTAATTGCCACAATCAATTGCAATCAATGGGAGGTTAATTACCATTAATTGTATTTATTATTGTTGTCTCCTAGAACCACTATATATAGTGGCTTCCTTCAAGCAATGTAACACACAACAAACAGCAACATACACTGGCTTCCTCTCTCTTTTCCTATACTCTCTATTTCTGCTCTAGGGTGTAAATGTTTAACCCATATAGAGAGAATTTGTTTAAGAGGAATTCATTGTACTCCCAGTACCATTATAGTGGAAGTTTTTGGCTTTCTCGCCAGTGGTTTTTTACCTCTATTTAAAGGGGTTTTCCACCTAAAACTTCTGGTATCATTCTCACTTTACTTGTTACTTTAATTTCTCATAATCTTTGGTTGAAATTATCATGCTTCCGCACACGATATCCCTACAAATTGGCATCAGAGTTTTTCGATAATTCAACCAGGATTTATTGTTCAATAATGTCAAAATTGGATATTGAGAAATTTTATGGTAAAATCTGCTTTGCTATCTGGCGAGTCCAGATGCTAGCTGTTCTCACCCAGAATGGTTTAAAGAAAGTTCTGGCAGGTAAAATGATAAACCAACCACTGTGACGAAGGAGCAGTGGGATGAGAAGAATAAAAAGGAATTGTCTGCAATCCAGTTATGCTTGTCCCGTGAGGTGTTGCGTGAGGTCATCAACGAGAAAACTACAACAGGCATATGGAGTGAATTGGAGTCTCTATACATGACTAAAAGTCTTGCAAACAAACTCCGGTTAAAGAAGCGACTTTTTACACTCTGAATGTCCGAAGGTACTCCCATCCAATCTGACCTTGATGAATTTAATTCCATCATAATTGATTTGGAAAATTTGGATGTTAAAATTGTTGATGAGGATAAAGTCGTTCTACTTATTGTTTCTCTACCACCCTCGCATCGACAATTTAAAGAAATTATGTTATACGGTAATTATCTTACCTTAAGCTTTGATGATGTCAAGACTAATTTACTAGCCAAAGAAAAATTTGATACTCAAATTCATTCTGAAAGTTTTGGTGAAGGATTAGTAGTTAGAGGGAGAAACCAAGAGAAAGTTAGGAACAATAAGTATAAATCTAGGTCAAAATCTAGAGGCAAGAACTCCAAATATTGTCGTTATTGCAAGAAAAAGGGACACGAGATCTCTGAATGTTATAAATTGAAAAATAAGCAAGATAGAGAAGATAAAGGAAATGGTAAACAACCAGAAAAATTTGCCGACGCTAGTATTGTTGAAACTGAATCTGATGGGGATTGTTTTGTAGCTTCCAACACTGAACAAAGGTCTAAAAATGAATGGATTCTTGATTCTGGTTGTACTTTTCACATGTCTTACAATAGAGATTGGTTTACCACATATGAACCAGTTTATAATAGTCGTGTTTTGATGGGAAACGATGCTCAATGCAAAGTTGTTAGTGAAGGAACAATCAAAATCAAGACACATGATGGAATTTTTAGAACTTTAACAGGTGTCAGATATGTCCCTGAGATGAAACGTAATCTCATTTCCTTAGGCACCCTTGAATCTCATGGGTGTAGATACTCAGCTGAAGGTGGAGTTTTAAAAGTGTCTAAAGGAGCTCTTGTGTTACTAAAGGCAATTTGATGTGATAGTTTGTATGTGCTGCAGGGTTCAACAGTTACAGGTTCTGCAACTGTTGCCTCACCCAACAAAGATAACACCAAGTTGTGGCATATGAGATTAGGCCACATGAGTGAGAAAGGAATTCTAATCCTCAAGAAGAAGGGTCACCTTGGTAACCACTGTACTGGAAAGGTTGATTTCTGTGAACATTGCATTTTTGGTAAGCAGAAAAAGGTTAGTTTTTCTAAAGCCGTACACAGAACCAAAGGTACTTTGGATTATATTCATTCGGATCTTTGGGGTCCGTCAAAAGTTCCCTCCAGAGGTAAATGTCGTTATATGATGACAATTATTGATGACTTCTCACGAAAACTGTGGGTGTATTTTCTCAAACATAAGAATGAAGCATTTTCCACTTTTAAAGAGTGAAAATTATTGATTGAGAATCAGATTGGCAAGAAGATAAAGAGGTTAAGGACAGACAATGGCCTTGATTTTTGTTTGAATGAATTCAATGATTTCTGCAAGAAGGAAGGCATTTCCAGACACTTCACCATCCCAAGTACTCCACAACAGAACGGGGTTGCAGAAAGAATAAATAGAACTATCCTGGAGAGAGTTCGTTGCATGTTCTCCCATTCTGGTTTGAGCAAATCTTTTTGGGCTGAAGCAGCTTCAACGGTATGTTATCTGATAAACCGCTCTCCTAACAGATCAATTGATTGCAACATTTCAGATGAAGTTTGGTCAGGTAACCCTGTTGATTATTCTAATCTTAAAATATTTGGTTGTCCTGCTTATTCTCATGTAAACGAGGGAAAATTAGAACCTCGTGCTAAGAAGTGCATTTTCTTGGGTTATGGCTCAGGGGTTAAAGCTATCGTTTATATGACCCAGAATCTCACAAAGTAATTCACAGTCGGAATGTGACCTTTAATGAAAATGTTATGCTTTCTTCTGTAAAAGATACTGTCATTTCCTCAATTGATACAGGTGACCAGGAAGATGCTCGAGAAAAGGTGGAGTTTGAGATTAAAACACCTGCTCATGAGGAAAATGTTCCCAATTCCTCTAGTACTCAAGATGATCAACTCACTACTATTGATGGTACAAATGAACATTTGAGTCCACATGAGCAATGTCCACCTAAACGACGAGGATTACCACAGCCGTGGTCTATGGCTCAAGAACTTCCACAATAGAGACCAAGAAAACTGACTCAAAGATTAATTGCAGAATCTGCCAACATTGCTTATGCTTTAACTATTGCACAAGAGATGGGTGAAGAAGGTGAACCCAAGAATTACTCTGAAGCTATCTCTGGTGATGACTAATCAAAGTGGATTGTTGTTATGCAAGAAGAAGTTGAGAGTCTTCTCAAAAATGAAACATGGGAATTGGTGAAGTTACCAGAAGGAAAACGAGTCATTAGTTGCAAGTGGATCTTCTAGAGAAAAGAAGGGATCCCTGGTGTTGAGAGTACAAGGAATAAAGCAAGATTTGTTGTAAGAGGTTTTGATCAAGAGAAAGGTATTGACTTTAATGAAGTATTTTCTCCTGTTGTTCGTCATACTTCAATACGTATATTACTTGCTTTAGTTGCTTTGTATGATTTGGAGCTGGAACAGTTAGATGTGAAAACTGCTTTTCTTCATGGTAATCTTGAGGAAGAGATTTACATCCAGTAGCCTGAGGGCTTCGTTGTTCCTGGAAAGGAGGACCATGTGTGTCGTTTGAAGAAATCTCTCTACGGCTTGAAGCAATCACCAAGACAATGGTATAAGAGGTTTGATTCTTTCATGGTTGGACATGGCTACTCCAAAAGTAGCTATGATAATTGTGTCTATTTTCAAAAGACATCTGATGGGTCATTTATATACTTGTTGTTATATGTTGATTGCTGCAAGAGATAAATTTTTAGTTAACAAGTTAAAGGCTCAGCTTAGCAGTGAATTTGATATGAAGGACTTAGGTCCTGCCAAGAAAATTTTGGGAATGGAGATCAGCAAAGATCGTCAAGCTGGAAAACTTTTTCTATCACAAAAGAAGTATGTTCTTAAGATTTTTATTTTTTTTTTGTTTTTGATCGGCAAAAAGTATGTTCTTAAGATGCTTGACAAATTTGGAATGCGAGATTGCAAAGCTGTTAATACTCCAATGGTCGCCCACTTCAAGTTGTCATCGGATCAGTTTCCAAAATCAGACGAGGACAAAACACGCATGTCACGTGTCCCGTATTCAAATGCAATTGGAAGTCTCATGTATGCAATGGTATGTACTAGACCTAATTTAGCTTATGTTGTTAGCATTGTTAGCAGGTTCATGCATAGTCCAGGCAAGGCACACTGGGAAGCCGTTAAATGGATACTTCGTTATCTGAAAGATTCTCCAGATCTTGGTTTGGTATTTGATCAACATAGAGCCGATCCCAGAGGAGCAGTTGGCAATGTTGATGCTGACTATGGTGGTGATTTAGATCGGAGAAGGTCACTTTCAGCTTACATCTTTACTCTATGTAGGTCTGCTATCACCTGGTATTCTTCACTTCAAGCCATTGCAGTTTTGTCCACCACTGAAGCAGAATATATCGCTGCTACAGAAGGTATGAAAGAGGCTATATGGCTTCGAGGCTTGGTAAGTGAACTTGGTCTTCAACAAGATGTTCTTGTTATATTTTGTGATAATAAGAGTGTTGTCCACTTAACCAGAAATAGTAAGTATCACTCAAGGACCAAGCACAATGAAATTAAACACCATTTTATCCGAGACATTGTTGATACAGCAGATATAATTGTTGAAAAAATTCATACGACCGAAAATCCTGCAGACATGTTGACCAAGCCACTTCCATCGGCTAAGATCGATCATTGCCTGAACTTAGCTGGTATTATCCATACTTAATCAAGGCTTCATGGCGAGAGAGTGTTCCAGTCAAAGGCAAGTCAAGGTGGAGATTTGTGGGTTATGACTCACCTTTACCATTATCTTGGCATAAATGGGAGGGTACTTACCGTTAATAATTAATTGTTATTAAAGGGAGGTTAATTGCCACAATCAATTGCAATCAATGGGAGGTTAATTGTCGCAATCAATTGCAATCAATGAAAGGTTAATTGCCACAATCAATTGCAATCAATGGGAGGTTAATTGCCACAATCAATTGCAATCAATGGGAGGTTAATTACCATTAATTGTATTTATTACTGTTGTCTCCTAGAACCACTATATATAGTGGCTTCCTTCAAGCAATGTAACACACAACAAACAGCAACATACACATGTTTCCTCTCTCTTTTCCTATACTCTTTATTTCTACTCTAGGGTGTAAGTGTTTAACCCATATAGACAAAATTTGTTTAAGAGGAATTCATTGTACTCCCAGTACCATTATAGTGGAAGTTTTTGGCTTTCTCGCCAGTGGTTTTTTACCTCTATTTAAAGGGGTTTTCCACCTAAAAATTCTGGTATCATTCTCACTTTACTTGTTACTTTAATTTCTCATAATCTTTGGTTGAAATTATCACGCTTCCACACACGAAATCCCTACATTAAGCATGCGGTGTTTAACCTTAATGCTAACAGTTCTCTAGGGTCAAATAGTTTTGGTGGTTCTTTTTATCATGCTTGTTGGGATATTATTGGCACTGATGTTTGTAATATTGTTAAGTAATTCTTCATATACAATTGAATTTTGTAAAAAATGAATTCTATTATTGTTTCCCTGATTCCCAAAACTACCAAAGTTTATTCTATTAAGAATTTCAAACCTATTATTGTGGCTCATTTTTGCTTTAAAATTTCTTTCCAAAATTTTGGTTGATATGTTGGTTGTTATTGCTTCTAGGATTATCTCTTCCAATCAGTACGAGTTTATGCAACACAAACATATTACCTCTACAACTATAAATATGTTGTCTAAGAAAGTAAATGGGGAAACATTTCTTTTAAGATCGATATGCATAAATTGTTTGATACGTTTAACTAGGATTTATTACAATTGGTTCTAAAGCAGTTAGGTTTTCATGAAACATTCTCGAAATTGATCCAAGTTATTCTTTCTTCAGTTATGCTATCTCTCAGAATAAATGGTAATATGGGTGGCTTTTTTCCTTATGGCATAGATGTTTGATGAGCATAAATTTACTCACACTTAATTGCTTTAAAACATAGATTGTTGGACTATAATCTTGAATAAATTCGCTATTTTAATTAATATTCTTCTAATTCGGTTTATTTGGTCCTTAATAATTATTTCTATTAATTTTTTGTTTTTTGGACTATAATCTTGAATAAATTCGCTATTTTAATTAATATTCTTCTAATTCGGTTTATTTGGTCCTTAATAATTATTTCTATTAATTTTTTGTTTTTAATCCAAGTTGCTTCTTTTGAATCAAAACATGAAACAAAATCTGCAAATATCTTAGAAAAAAAATTGAAAGTGTTAGAATTGTTGGCCTAAAACAAGAGAGGTGTTAATTGATTTTCAAAAGATTTTCGGAAAAGATTGAGTCACATTGAAAATTTAATAAAATCAACAGATTGATTTCTTTGTTCAACCGATTATAAAAGAACAGTAAGCATATAAATAAAATATAAACCGATTCAAATATAGGCAGAAAACTCAAAAATTGCAGATAAAGTAATAATGAGAGAGGGAGAAAGGGATAAGCACAAATGATTTATACTGGTTCACTCTTACACCAGAGCTACACCCGGTCACCTATAAAACAACTGAGAATTCACTAAACCAAGCACAAATTTTAGAAAAGATACAACCAAGAGTTTAGTTCTTGAACCCTACAAGGACACTCACTTTCAACAACTTAGCAAATATCAAGAAACCCTATATGAATCTGCTTCAAAAGAATACAAAGACAAAAATAAAGGTTTGGGAACACTTAGGAGATTACAGATCAGACACAAAAATATTCAAATTGAGAAAACCTTTATCAAAGCACAAGAAAGATCAAAAAAGCAAAAAATAATCTCCAAGAACAATTTCAAAACTTTCTTTTATGTCTCTTTTAAAATTTGCTTCTTGAAATGTTCAGATTATTTTTTAATATAAGGTTTTAATGATTGCAAAAACGGTTTGATCAATTTATGAAAACAGTTGTATCAATTTAAATTTGTTTGATTATAATTGTTGAAGATGGTTGTTGCCCCTTCAAGACATGTGTTTGATGAAGCCACTTGTGTAAAATTCACTTGTATTTTCTTTTGCTTTAAGAATGTCTTAGGTATAGTTTAGAGGTTGTTTAGAGTAGGCTTTTTTCTAGGTAACTCACCTCTTAACCCGATACCATGTGATAAGAGCAAGCACAAGTTTTCTGAAACTGTTGTTCACATGTTTTGCAAAAATATCCTTACTGCATAAAAAATGAATCTGTTCTTTTCTAGATGAATATATTCTTTTTCTTGAGCTGATGCTTTGATTAAGTATTTTTGAAAATCATGGTTTGTGCATCAAGTATTTTAACTAAATCTTCAATCCATCAAAACGACTGTGTTTTACTTGTTAAGAAGTTTCTGTTCATCTGTAAATGAAGTGATTCTTTTTAGTCTGGTGCCATCTTTACCTTAAAAGGTTTTTTTCATTTTATCCTTGCACCAGGGTGTTTGACTAAGTCTCCTTCACATAACAGATTCTCTAACTGCTTTTGAAAATAAATCTGTTCATTTTATTTTCAATATGTTCTTTTATAACAGCTTTAACTGTTTTTTGAAAATCTGTTATAAGTTGTTTCTCTATAAAAGGAGAGCTTGTTTTTGCGTTTAAAGGTTAATCATTCAATTGAGAAAACATGTTTTACAAACAGAGAACTAAGGATTTTCAGAGAATTAGCATGTGTTCTTAAAAGATTTTCCAAATCAAAAAGTGTGCTTGTTCTTGGTTGGTTCTAAGGCTTGCTTAGAGGTGCTACTGTTAGAAAGTATGGCTTTAAACTAGAGGGGGGTGAATGGTTTAAAGAGGGTTTTCGCAAACTTTTAAGCCAAGAATGAAATTACTTCGAGAAACAATTGATAAGGAAATCAGTTTTCCAAAACACAAAGCAAAAAACACAGCACCAGAAAAACAATCGGTTGTTTCGTAGAAACAATCAGTTGTTTATTACAGTTGACAAATATAAAAACTGAATTTAAAGATATTAAGGATAGAGAGAATGCACACGGAGGTTTATGCTGGTTCACTTTAAACCCATAGCTACATCCAGTCTTCCCAGAAACCACTGGGGAATCCACTAAGCAATCAACCCTAGATTACTTACAACACAACCAAAGAAGTGACCTTGATCCTCTCAAAACACACACTCATTTTGGTACAGCACAACAACACTAAGAATGTTGATCTTGATCCCCTCAAGAACACACAGCACTTCTCAGCAAACACACAAAGGTTTCTTTCAAAAGATACAAAGGATTACACTTGTTACACAACAAATCTGAAATCAATACAAGATGAAAAATCCTATCTCACACTCTTTGATCAAACTCAATCTCTAAGCAATTCTCAACTTTTCAAAATCTCAATCTCTTGAAAAACTCAAATCTGTTTTTCTGTGTATAATCAAAGTTGTTGTTTGTTATCAAATCTTAACAAACTATTCATTGCATTTAAATATTGGTCAAAGCATTAAAAACTGGAGCGTAAACAGTTAGAAAATCATTTAATGCTCAGTCAAAGCACAAAACAGTCTTCTGTTATGGTACCAAAACAAACAATCGGTTGTTTCCACGGATCAATCTTTTGTTTTGGTTTTGACAGCAAGTCAACCATTGAAAACAGTTTTCAACCTTTCTAAAAACTTCTAAGTATAAAACAATCGGTTGTTTTGACAAAACAACAGGTTGTTTTTCACTTAGTTTGAAAAACACTTTTCTTTTAAAAAGATTGAGAATACTTATGCTTTGGATTCAATCAAGAGTGGATTATACATAAAATCTACCCCAGATCCTAACTAAAAGACAGCTCAGCAACAACAAGCACAGCTAACCTTTCATCATCCTTCAAAGGGTTTGGATTCTTCAAAGCTTGAACACACTTGATTCAGTAATCTCCCCCTATTTGATGAAGACAAATCCCTGATTGCTTGTGTTGGATTGATGGAATCTGAAGAAGTTCTTGCAAGACACAATTTTAAGCAAAGCATAGAACTTCTGATATTTGGTTAGCACAGAAACAGAATATCAGAGCAAAAACCTATAAGGTTTCAACCATACAACTGTTTTGCAGAAAAATAATAACGAACAAACACACAACATAAATCTCCCCCTATTTATCTTCATATATAGACAAAAAGAAGAGATAAAAAGATAATTGTTCTTGATAAAACAGAGTTAAAGAGCAGAAGCAGAAAACAGAAATATTGATACAACACCAAAAACAATCGGTTGTTCCCAAATATCAACCGGCTGTTTTTATTCTTCAATCATCTTTGGCATATTGTAGATCAAAAATCTGATTCTGAACAGCTTCAATCTGTTCATCCAATGTCATGAAGCATGCATCCATGCCGTTGAACTTGTTATCAATGCTCTGGAAGTTGCTTATACCCAGATCATGGAGATTTCTCTGATTCTCCACAAATCCATCAAGCCTATTGATCATGTATCTCTCAAAAAAATACATGGTTGGCATTCCTTCTTCCTGATTTCCAGCACTGGGTCCAGCAACTTGATTTGTTTCAGGATGATCTTCATGTCGAAAATCCATATCAGCAGCATGCTCCTCTTCATCATGATCAGCAGCAGCACTTGATGAGACACCATGGTCACCATCTTTGCTTATCCATTTGCCACCTATTTTGGTGAATCCCATTTTGCTGAGAGATCCATTGTTCATCTCTTGAGTTGACTTGACCAACTCAGATGTCTCATCTTCCAGGTTCACTTCAAAATACAACAAAAACTTAGAAATCAAAACAACATATGGATAGTGATAGTCACTTAACCTCATTGCCTTTTTCATGTATTCCTTGATGATGTGGATCCAATTGATTCTGATCTTCTTCATTATGCAGTAGATATACACAAGGTCTTCCTCTGTAAGAACAGAATGACTGCTCCCCCTTGGAGTTAGAATCCGAGTCACAATAAGGGCGAGCAACCTTTCATCAAGCCTCAAACCTCCAACCGAACAAGTCCTAACTTGAGCATTTTGATTCGTCAAATAGCTCTTGTAGTATTGGACTTTGTTGAAATCCTCCACTACACCAAGGTTCCCTTTGTTGATTCTGAGGCCGGAATACTTCAGACCCGCCACTGCAGTCCACACAACATAGGTGATCTCCATATCTACACCCTTCACATGAGAGATAAGGTTGTTTCCCTCAAATTTAAGATTTGTGTAGAACACTCTAATCAAATCTGGGTAGATGTTCCTCTTCATCTCCAAGAACCTTCTGAGAGATTGATCTTTGAGCGGCTTCCTTAGATTATCCAGCTTTTGGCTTTATAGCCAATCAAAGGAAACAACTTTTGGGTTGTTTATCACTTTTGTGCTAGTCTCAAACCTATACCTTTCAATTAGATCATTATCTCCAGAAAACTATCCTTCTAGTCTTCCTCCAGATCTTACTGCTCTGGTTTTAACTCTCTTTGAGGTGGGAGGAGTTGATTCCATGATGGCAGAGAAGAAGCAGAAAAAAAAAACACACACAAGAATTGCAAGAGATGTTGCAAGAAATGGTCCAATTGGTTGTTCTTGTGAAAGAGATAAGCTGCAACAGATTTTATAGCAAAAACAAAATCATAAAGCATTCAGTGACATGAATGGGTTCCAGATTTTCAGAGAGAAAAGACTTGACCAAGCCCTGCACAGAAAAAGCAGAAAATCACATGGTCATCACATGTGATCTTTGACTAGTCATAAAAGCTCTTAAATTTTCCTTTATGACTATTGTAACTTCTTTCTGAGCATGATCAGCTTTCAACACAGGTCATTAACCAAGGATTCTTTCTTTAAATTTGATCTGCAACAGATAGAAATTCAAAAAAGAATTAAATTTATTTCTTCACAGTGCTGTCAGACCAAAACAATCGGTTGTTTCGAGGAAACAATCGGTTGTTTTTCTGCAGCAGTAAAACTGAGTTTGAATTTTTAATTTTAAGCAGAAAGAGTTCAAAGCAGATGAATTTGAACATTTAAAAGAGATATTTAAACATGAATATAGTCTTGAACAAGAGTAAAGGTTAGAGATAAGGAAGGTCTTATCCTTTATGATGTTCTTTCAATGAGCCATCTGCTTTGTGATCAAGAAGCCTCTTTTGATCATTGAGAGCCTTTGGACAGATACAGAACATTGATTCAGCTTCAATGTTGATCTTTTTCTTCCAAGAACTTGATCAGTTGACTCAGTCCCTCACACTTCTTTAGATTTCCAACACAAACATGAGTTCAAGCAACAAGATTTGGCCCCTTCACAAATGTGGGTCCAATTGATTTCTTTTTCTCATTTGAAACCTCACATCCTTTAGGAATCTATTTCATGAAGCCTCTTGGAACAGAAAACTTTCTTATTTTGCAGAATCTAACCGAATGGCCCTTTTTCATGCAGTAAAAGCATGTAACAACCGGTTGTTTCGACTTAACAATCGGTTATTTTACTGGCTTTCTTGAAAAAAAAATTGAAAACTTATCTTGTTTGTTTTGTGGATTAAAACCTAAACCAGCTTTTCCAAAAACACAGTTTTGAGATGCCAAGACATTCTCAAAGTTAGATTTTCCTTTTGAAAGCTTATCCACGGTGTTAACAAGGTAATGCACTTTCTTCTCTAGGTTTTTACAATTTTCGCAAATGAGAGTGTCAAACTTGCAAGAAGAGTTTTTGAAATGTGTTTCAAGATTTTTAAAATCCTTTTTAGATTTTTACAGCTCTTCTTCAAGTGCCTTCACTCTTTTTTCCAGCCAACTGTTAAGTTCTTTCAATCGGTTGTTTAAAGAACAAATCGATTAGCTTCATCGTGAGTTTCTTGAAAAGCTTCAACCAATTCACTATAATTTTGTTCATTTAAAGAAGCACATGAACTTACCTCGCTTAAGCTGCAAGATTCACCATCTCCTTCAACAATCAAGCATAAGTTTGCCTTTTCTTCCTTTCTTGATGATGAGCTTTTATCATTATAAGCTCTTCTTGATTTTCTCTTCTTCTCATGCTTCTTGAAGTTTCTCTTCGTTTTGTTGGGACATTCAGTTTTAATATGACCCTTCTTTTTGGATTCTGAAGAGAAAGATTCGGCAAAAGATTCTTCTTTTTCCATCAAGGCACTTCTGGGATTCTTGTGATACTCTTCAAGGGTATTCCACATTTCTTTGGCAGACCTATATTCTGAAACCTTGGGCCATTCATTAGAATCAAGTGCAGATACAATGATGTTCATTGCTACACAATCAATATGCTCTGTTTCAGAAGAATCATTTTCAGATATAGGCATGAGATAGTTATTTGTAATAGCATTCCAGATTTTTCTATCCATAGATTCAACAAAGAATTTCATTCTTATGCACCACAAATTGTATTTCATACCACAAAACAAAGGTGGTTTGTTTAAACATGCACATTCCCCAAAAGAAAACTTTTCAGCCATTAAAAACAGTTTTAGGATCACACTTGAATAAATTTCAAGAACCAAGCTCTTGATGCCAATTGTTAGAAAGTATGGCTTTAAACTAGAGGGGGGGTGAATGGTTTAAAGAGGATTTTCGCAAACTTTTAAGCCAAGAATGAAATTACTTCGAGAAACAATTGATAAGGAAATCAGTTTGCCAAAACACAAAGCAAAAAACACAGCACTAGAAAAACAGTCGGTTGTTTCGCAGAAACAATCGGTTGTTTATTACAGTTCACAAATATAAAAACTGAATTTAAAGAGATTAAGGATAGAGAGAATGCACACAGAGGTTTATACTGGTTCACTCTAAACCCAGAGCTACATCCAGTCTTCCCAGAAACCACTGGGGAATCCACTAAGCAATCAACCCTAGATTACTTACAACACAACAAAAGAAGTGACCTTGATCCCCTCAAGACACACACTCCTTTTGGTCCAGCACAACAACACTAAGAATGTTGATCTTGATCCCCTCAAGAACACACATCACTTCTCAGCAAACACACAAAGGTTTCTTTCAAAAGATACAAAGGATTACACTTGTTACAAAACAAATCTGAAATCAATACAAGATGAAAAATCTTATCTCACACTCATTGATCAAACTCAATCTCTAAGCAATTCTCAACTTTTCAAAATCTCAATCTCTGGAAAAACTCAAATTTGTTTTTCTGTATATAATCAAAGTTGTTGTTTGTTATCAAATCTTAACAAACTATTCATTGCATTTAAAGATTGGTCAAAGCATTAAAAACTGGAGCGTAAACAGTTAGAAAATCATTTAATGCTCAGTCAAAGCACAAAACGGTTTTATGTTATGGTACCAAAACAAACAATCGGTTGTTTCCACGAATCAATCGGTTGTTTTGGTTTTGAAAGCAAGTCAACCATTGAAAACAGTTTTCAACCTTTCTAAAAACTCCCAAGTATAAAACAATCGGTTGTTTCGACAAAACAAGAGGTTGTTTTTTACTTAGTTTGAAAAACACTTTTCTTTTAAAAAGATTGAGAATACTTATGCTTTGGATTCAATCAAGAGTGGATTATACATAAAATCTACCCCAGATCCTAACTAAAAGACAGCTCAACAATAGCAAGCATAGCTAGCCTTTCATCATCCTTCAAAGGGTTTGGATTCTTCAAAGCTTGAACACACTTGATTCAACAACTGCTACTATGTGAGCAATCTGTTCTACTGGACTAAGGCAGATTTCAGCATCCTCTATTAGCTGTATTCGTTTCATATTTCATTTCTTGTAAAAGTGTGGTTGTAAA
Organism: Phaseolus vulgaris; assembly: GCF_000499845.2. Lineage (NCBI taxonomy): Eukaryota > Viridiplantae > Streptophyta > Magnoliopsida > Fabales > Fabaceae > Phaseolus > Phaseolus vulgaris. Next base: position 10,042,078 of record NC_023758.2, on the reverse strand, counting down.
CTCTTCTTGATAGGGTGTCTTGAAGAGTTGTGTGTGCTGGAATACTGTTTTTCAACAAGGTTTGTCATGTTCTTATAGGGTTCAAGAACAGTGGTGTTTGTAATTGTTTGAATTGTGATTTAGTGAATTTCACCTTGGATTAGGTGAAGACTGGATGTAGCTCATAGGAGTGAACCAGTATAATTGCTTGTGTTCATTCTCTCTTAATCTCTACACTCAATAACTGCTGAATAAACTAAATTTTCAAGACATAAATTTGTTCAATTGTAATTGAATCCGTTCTTTCTGGGCACGAATATACTGTGTTGGGTTCAAAAATGCCAAAGTTCAAGAGGGGGGTGAATTGACCTTTTAAAACTTTCGCGCATATTCAAGTTTTATCACAGTACATAGAAAATAAATCGATTTATTTAGCAATGAACAGATTTATTTTTACACTGTTTATGTATTAAAGCGTTTATACCAGTAAAGTAATTCTTGAAATTATGCAGATTGATTTGCAAGCTATACACACACTGATTTTAAGAGGATATTATGTAAAACAGAATCAGTGACCTTCAATTTTTTAAGCAAGTGATAAAGGTTCAATTATTAGCTTGACAATCAATTGGGTAACCTATCACAATCAAACAGTTCCATTTGTAATTAACAGTTCATATATCTTCTTAACAAAACCAAACTGATTTTCCAGAAAATAAGAACAGAATGAAGAAGCCCAGAAAGAACATATTTATTTTTAATTGAATAGATTCAATTTTAGACAGATTAACAGATAAGCAAGAATTTGAGTGCAAGGATGAAGAGAAATGAACACACAACAGTTATACTGGGTCACTCAAATGAGCTACATTCAGTCTCACTTAATCCAAGGTGAAATCCACTAAACAAAACGTACCAAACACACTTACACCACCACTGTTCTTGAACCCTACAAGAAACTTGGCACACTTGCTGAAAAACACTATTTCAGCACACACACTCTTCAAGAAACCCTATCAAGAAGAGTTTACAATCACACTTTTACAAGAAATGAGATATGAAACGAATACACCTGATAGAGGATGCAGAAATCTGCCTTAGACCAGTAGAACAGATTGCTCACATAGTAGCCGCACCTCTAACAAAGCCTTAGAGCCAACCAAGAACAAGCACACTTTTGATTTGTAAAATTTTTCAAGAACACATGCTAATTCTCTGTAAATCCTTAATTCTCTGTTGTAAAACTTGTTTCTTCAATTGTATGATTCGCTCTTAAACGCAGGAACAAGTTTTCTTTTTATAGAAAAACAACTTATAACAGATTTTCAAGAAACAGTTAAAGTTGTTATAAAAAGAACACATTGAAAATAAAATGAACAAACTTATTTTCAAAAGCAGTTAGAGAATCTGTTATGTGAAGGAGACTTAGTCAAACACACTGGTGCAAGGATAAAACGAAAAAAGCTTTTAAGATACACATGGCACCAGACTAAAAAGAATTCATTCATTTACAGATGAACCGATTTATTTTTCAAAATGATAACAGAAAAAACTTAACTATTGAAACACAGTCGTTTTGAGAGAGTGAAGACTTAGTCAAAATACTTGATGCACAAAACCTGATTTTCAAAGGCCTTAGTCAATGCATCAGTTTAAAAAATGAATCTATTCATTTAGAAAAGAACAGATTTATTTTTTTATGCAGTAAGGGTGTTTTTGCAAAACATGTGAAAAATAGTTTCAGAAAACTTGTGCTTGCTCTTATCACATGGTCAGGGGTTAAGAGGTGAGTTACCTAGCAAAAAGTTTACTATAAACAACCTCTAAACTATACCTAAGACATTCTTAAAGCAAAAGAAAATACAAATGAAATTTACACAAATGGCTTCAACAAACACAAGTCTTGAAGGGGCAGCAACCATCTTCAACATACTGTTCTTGATTTTTCTAAAGAACTTCTGCATAAATCTATATGTGGTGAAACATCAGTGAATTTCATGCTCTGTGAAGGTTAATTCAATCTGTCAAGTGATTTTAAAAAGAAAAACAAGCATTGGCTTTGTATTCAAAGGTTGTGATGAACTGCTGAAGCTCACTATTTTTAATTTTGCAAAAATCAATTTGAACTTTGCCTATAGATCATCTAATTCAATCTTAAAATCAAATTTTATTCAACTGGGATAAACATCTTAAAGTACATAAACAGTATAAAATTAAATTTTTTCATTGCTAAATAAATCGATTTATTTTGTGTACTATGACAAAATCTGATTCTGTGCGAAACTTTTAAAAGGTCAATTCACCCTCCCTCTTGAACTTTGACACTATTGAACCCAACAATAATAACATAAAATTGTTAAAAATATTTAATTGATTATTCAAAATAACTAATTGTTTTCTTTTACCAGAAGAAATCAACATTATTTAGATCAGTTCTTTTATCGAAATAACTTGTTGATTTCACTAAACAAAAAATACAAAATACAAAATACAAAATAGAAAACAAAACATTTTCAAAGTTTTTAAAACTTTAAGTATTTTCATCCTGTTGATAAGATAAATCAATCAATTAAAAATACTTACTATAGTCAGAAGACTTTAATAGAAGTAGTTTTAAAGTTTTAACCGATAAAGCTTGAATCAACTGATTAAAAAATACAACAGATTGAGAAAACAAAACCTTTCACAGAGATAACTTTTGAAGATAACTTGGATCATAATGTATTGTAAAGAGATAACACAAAATCTACCAAGACACTGCTAACTCTTTTTTATGAAGTCTATTAAGTCAAAAGTAATAATTTGTCACTAAGGACGGATATCAAACCCACAACTAAAAGTTATTTAAAATCCTAATAGTAGCATTCACTAAGTATTAGAATATGTACAATAATTTCATTTGAAAGATATTGACATAAGTTTGCATGAAAAGTAAATAAAAGCAAAGTAAATGATTTGCATGAGTCAATTGGGAAAATTGGGAATGTGGTTAATCCTTCTTACTCGTTTGTAGTTTCAATGAAAAAAAATGTATAACATTCCATCTTAATTGACATTAATGCACTTGCATACAAAATTATTAAGAGAGTCTCCTAAATATCGATTCCTCGCATATTTATAAAAACTTCTGATCATTATGAACAGATAATATAAAGGTTTTAACATTTCAAATCTATTCCTATCATTCAAATATGTTAAGCATTATCATTTAGATCAGATACTCATAAGTACTTTTTAAACTTTAAGGTTCAAAATCATGAATAGTTTCAAGCTTTGAGAATAAAATAATAATACCAATCATCGATAAAAAAAATGAATATTATTAACATATATCACTTCAATACATAAGAGTTTGAACATATTACTCTCAATCTTAAAGGAAAGAATTAGTCACTCATATTGTCCATTACAAGCATGGAAAGCAAGAAAAGAAGATATAGGGTGTTTCTTCTTGACGGTTGCCTCCTCTAGGATTTTCTATCTCTCAAAATCCTCCCAATGATTTCTAAGGTTATGTTTCACGCCTTCTATTTAACATAATTGGGATTGGGATAAGTGACATATGGCTTAAGCGAGATATAACTTGCTTAATCAAGTTTTACAAGAAAAATCCCAACTTCACTGGAGTGAACACGCTTAAGAATGTCTTGAGTGAGTTCCTCTTGGGTGAGTTTGGGAGAGTTTTCAATGTTCCAACTTTGTCTTTTTCATCTTGTCTTTAACTTGTTCATTCTCTTTTGGCCCTTTTATCTCCATTTTCCCCTAGATTCCTAAAATTAACACAAATTTGGGAATAAATCGTTCATATTCATCCTATAATCCCAAAATATGTAAAAATGTTCAATTTCCTAAATTAGGGGTTGAATTACAACTATTTTATCAACTAAAGTACATAAATGCCTATCTTTCTGTATGAAATATTATTCATTGTGACACTTATCAGACAACACACAACTTCCTAATCTTGATAATAGCTTGGATTCATCAAAGCAAGATCTTTTTAGTCAACAGAAAGCAAATCTTCTGCAAGGATATTCTCTCAAATACTACAATTAAAACTCCTCTACAAACCTTCAACAATAGAGCAAATATACTTTCAAGTTATTATTCAAGAACATTTTCTACAATATCTCTCACAACAATGCTCAAATCAACTACAATCAATGTGTAAATCTGAAGCAAAATTGGAAACAATATATGTGGAAGACAAACAAGAATAAAATCTGAGAATGGTTGAGAATGTAGGTATTTGCTTCATAATCTGAAACAGGAAAGGAAACATCTGATAATTGTAAAACAATATCATAAGGCAGATTTTGAATCTGGTTTTGTGCAACGAAAAGAATATTATAAAAGATACTTTAAAGGAAGAAAGAGGAGATCTTTTGGATTGCATTTCATAACCACATAACAACTCTAAACCTAGCTTTATTTTCCTTTTTGTATTATTCTTATTTTTGCCTCTGCATGGAAGGCTAAACCTTTTTGGTTAATTCTATTAGAATATATGGCTTGAAACAATAGCGAATCAACTATGTTCATAAAGTTTTCTCAAAGACTAGTGTAGGTTGAAAATATCAATTAAATCAATCAATTGATTTAGCTATTCAACTAGTTATTAAAATATTAACAGTTCTGCAATCAAAACTTTAAGCTTGCTCTTTTTATAAATCAACTGACTGTTTTATGCACAAAACACAAAAAAATAGAATATATCATAGATTATCAAAGTAGGGAAGAGAGAATTCACACAAAGGAATTATACTGGTTCACTCTTAACCAAGAGCTTCATCCATTCCTCAGCACACCCCTGAGAATTCACTACTGCAATCAAAACCAGATTACAAAACAACCGAGAGTATTGATCTTGAACACTTCAAGAACACACGACACTCTTAACAAAAGCACGGGTTTCAAAAACACTATCTGAAATTGTTTGCAACACATAACAGTATAAAAGAATGAATTTAGAGTACACCTGAGTCTTACACAAATGAAGAACATAAGAAAAGATAAACCAAAATCCTACTTCATACTGTAGCAATGATCCAAGATATCAAGAATGATTCTAAACCTCTTTGATTTTCTCTTTTGAAAAAAATTGTATTTTGTAATCTCTCTTGTTGTTATTAAAATCATCATAAAGCAATCTTTATATAGACTTTAAAATATGGTTAAATCATTTTGATCATTTAATGAAATATGTTGAAATAATTTAAAAACAGTTTGAATATTATAGCAACATTCTGTTAAATTACTTAATTGATTTTTAAAACAAACTGATTGTTTTTATTTTCTGTTGAAATCACAACATAAAAAACCAATTCATTTAAAAAAATAACTTATTGATTTTTATTAACAGAAAACACAAAAGAAAAAAATCATTTTTAAATTATTTTTAAATTATTTTAAAATCTTTAAGTGTTTTTCAATCAGTTGATACGATAAATCATTATGCTGAAATACTTGTTGTAGTCATCAAACTTAAAAAAAGTTATTTCAACTGATTTAAAAGATGAATCAACTAACTAAAATTAACACAAATTTGGAAAACAAAACTTTCAAAAGATATTTCAAATCAGATGAACTTGGATCTTAACTAGATGCATATTAACAACTCAAAATCTATCTAACGAGACACACACAACAAATTTTTCATGACAGGTTTGGAAATCATCAAATCCACCTTGTTCAACATATTCCTTTGTAATTCCCCATTGAGTTATAAGGTTTTGATTAATAAAAGTTTCATTTTTCAATTTGCTATAGCAGTTGTTTCAATCTTCTAATCTCCTAGAAAATTGGATTTTGTGAGAGGTTGTACTTAAACGCATGATTCACAGTCTTCCTTGTCTTAAACTTTGCATTCTTATTGTTCTAATTAATTTCTTCGGCGCATGATTCAAGAGAGAGGAGAAAAGCATTCCCATTGAGTATACACGTGGAATAAAGTGTGAACTAATTAAACCAGTAGATGGTTGCTTTACTAGTAAGTTTCAAGTTGAAATATATTGACACATGTTCAATTTAGTTTAGCTCTGTTTGAGGATTGAGAAAGTTCTAATCTTTAGAAAACCTATGAAGAATTCAATGGTGGAAAAACTTGGGAATCAACCACTTTTTATTTGTTGTTTTAATCATTAAAAAAAACTAAAAAAAAAACTTTTTAAATTTATTGTTGTTAACTTTTCTTGCTTGTAGATGGATTTTGAACATTCATTTACAGATTTCATTATTGGATTTGTTGAGAGACGACTTGGGTTCATCTTACCACAATTACACTATCATCTTTTTGTCGTTTGATTGACTATCACTGTATTAGACAAACTACGCTAGAATTATTTTAATTTGACTGTCAAATGATAGATATCAGTGTTTCTCAAAGTGACCCTTTCTGATAGGTGCCTTCATCCTAATTGCTTTCTTGCTTGGAATTTTTAGAGAAGTTGGCGGATGCTAATGGAGGAAGTGGATCAAGGAGAGCTCTAACGAAGTTATGGTTTCCTTGTAGGTGCATGAAGAGTATGGAGAGTGATTGGTTGGGCCATATCACTTGAAGAAATGAAGAGTAAGACCAAAGGTGTCTATCCTAGAGAGGTTTAAACAAGGGAGTCAGTAGGCTAGCAACTTGGTAGCATAACACTCTAAAATTGATCTTATTAAAATGTCAACCAATCATCTCTTTATATAGGCTAGAGGTCCGACCAAGCTTACACAAAAATGAGAGGGAAAATTCAAACTAATTATGTTTGAATTAGGCGCCTAAAATGAGTCACATTGCAAGCATGTCCTAAGTGTGCTTCATGTGACCTTTTTAGGTCTAAATGATCGGCCTAGGTTAAATGTGGGATTCAATGAGACCTTAATTTACCCTAGGTTGGTTTGTAGATGCCTAACCCTAACCCTAATTCACTTAAGAAATATTACAAGTAAAATTCTTATTCCAATTTTAGCATGAAAAATAAATCCTACTTTAGAAAATTTACACTAGGTTATGCCCTTTTTGAACATGTATAAAAAAAATGTCTCTGCCATCAATAGCAGAGTCTCAATCTTCTCGTATCTTCCTTGTCATTGCCCTAGTGATTGGTCCTGAGCTGGGCCTTCTGCCATCATCCCCTCCCTGTTCAGGAAGATTTGTCCTCAAATCACAAACTTATTTTCCTTCTGTGAAAGGAATCTCGTTGGTAAGACCATCATTGGTAGTTTCCTTATCAAATTGTCATGGTCTTCCCAATAAAATATGACAGTTTTCGATGGGTACTACATCACATAAAACAATATCATTATAGTTCCCCACAGAAAGAATGACTTTTACCAGCTTATCTACAGTTAAATCCTCATCTTCATTCAGTCATTACAGTTTATAAGGTTTTGGGTGGGGTATCACCTATAGATCAAGCTTTTCAACCAATCTAGTGCTACAACAGTTGCAGCAAGATCCACTATCCACAATGAGAGTACAAGTATTTTCTAAAATTTCACCTCTTGTATGAAAGATGTTCTCTCTTTGTGTTTCATGTTTCATGCTAAGTTAATTGTTGAGGGTTCTTCTGATCATCAATAATTCCCCCTCACATGGATATTCCCTCTCACTCTTTTCTTTTTCCTCTCCCTCACTAGACTCACCTTTTTCGCTGCTATATTCATCCTTACCCCTTAGGATCATGGTTCTCATATTTGGACATTGGGATGTTATATGACCTCTACCAAGACATTTAAAACATTGTATATCTCTAGTGCGAGTTTGTGGGGTGGACACGTCTTTTCCTACACTTTTAGGAGTTTCTAACTTAGATTTATCTTTTAAGAAATTATCCTCCCTTTCCTTCTTATAGTCCTTGTTGGGATAGGAGCTAGAATAAGAACTCTCCTTGCAACTTGATCCTTTTCTCAAAATTTGTTGCTCAACTTTTATGCAAAGTTGGATCAAGTCATTCAAGTCTTTATAGGGCAAGACATTCACCTTGTCTCTTATCTAGAGACTAAGTCTACTAAGGAACCTAAATATGGTGGTGGTTTCTTCCTCCCTAATAGAGGCTTACATCATATAGAGCTCCATCTTTTGCCTATACTCCTCTACACTCATATTCTTTTGTTGCAGTCTTTGGAGCTTGTCCATCAACTCCCTATTATAGTAAGAGGAATATGGAAGCGTCTCAAGGCTCCCCTAAGTTCATTCCAATAGGTAATGGGAGGGTCCTTGTGGAGACGTCTCTCTCTAAGGAAATCCACCAATACATTGCATAATATTTAAAGCTTGAGGTGGCTAGGGGTACCTTCCTTTCCTCACTCACTCTATGGCAAGCAAAAAGTTGCTCTACTTTCATCTCTCAATCTAGATATACCTTACATTTTCCTTACCATAAAAATAAGCTAGGTCAATCCTAGTTTCTATTGGTTGGCTTTCTCTCCTAGTTCTTCTAGGTGCATATTGATAATAGTCATTGATTCTAAGACTCTCCTCCTCGGCATGAGAGTCACTAGACCTAGAACTAGATACATGTGATTTTTTTAATTTTTTTATGTATTCGTTTTTTTCTCTAACAAGTTTTAACTCTGCTTCAAGAATTGCAAGATGAGAATCTCTTTCTTTCTTTTCTTCTATAGCTTGATTCTCATATCTCTAGCCATTAGCTTCAGAAGAGATTTAGTAGAGCTTAAATCAATTTCACTAATATTAGCAATATGTTTAGGCATGTTAGAGTTTTGTGTTAAAAGTAATTTTCAAAGACAAAAATAGGTGGAGTGAAGTAGGTAATTTCCTAGGGAGGTGGATCACTAGGATCTCTTAAGTACCAAGTCTTTCCTTGCCAGATACTATCCCACAACACTTTCACAAACCTTTTTCTAAGCAATTTACTAAAAGCACAAACAAGGATGAAAACACTTTAATACAATATATATATATATATATATATACATATATGCAAAGCAATAAAATAATTGAGAATTCCTAACTAGAAAGCTTTAAACTAGACGATTTCCTAGGTGAGGCTTTTTGGCACCTTGGACCTTGAGGACACACTCACTAAACTAAAACTACAATTAATCCACTAAGTAAACAAAGTTTAACAAATTAAAATTCAAAAGAAATACAATGAAAATTAGGTCAACAATTTTTATGCACTAAAAAAATTAAATTGTTTATTCTATGCATTCAACAATTTGTAGCTCCTTTTTGTATTTTGTGTAAATTTGTGAGGTTGTTGCTCCTTTGTTTTGCCTCTTTAGGATATTCAACCTAAGGTACTCAATTTTACCTATTTAGTGATGTATCTTACACCAAAATTTTCAACTCAACAACTCACCAAAGCAAATTAGATCACTTCCAAACAAGAGAGGTCAAACAATTTAAAAGCAACAAAACTCAAATTTAAAAAAATGAGTAATACTGAAAATGGAGTTTGTAATTGACATGACTTGAAAGAGTAATAAAGAAATTGACAAGCATAAAATTATGGTTCACAAGAAAAGGTAGCACTCAAATGGTATCCTAAAGAAATGAACTAGAATAGATGAATAAAATCAAAACTGCAGTACTGAAATTTTTTTATAAAAACTTTTCTCAACTTGTCGAATTAATGTTGGACAAATTACTTTCAAATTATGACTATAAATTTGAACCACTAAAACTTCAATGTTTAAGCTAAATATTAGCGCTAGAAATTCATAAAATCAGCCCACCAATTAATTGCGAAAAAAAATTCAATTTTGCTGCTCAATTCAAATTTTCCATAGTCAGGTTTTTTTTTATTCTTTCCATTTTTTATTTGTCAATTCTTTTTTATTTTGAATTTTGATGTACTTTTTTTTCACTTTTTCTTAACACATCAAGGTACATAAATCCATAATTTTTCACCTACACACTTAATTGTAATAAATATTTTCAGCCAGCACAAAAACAGTAAAAACAGAGGAAACCTAAATTGGAACTAAAAACAACATTGAAAACTCAAAAATACAATGGAATTAAGTGGAATTGGAACTTGTATGGAACTAACAACAAGTATGAACTCAAATCTAGAAAAATAAAAATGCACTGAAGCTCAAATTCGGAATTTAAATTGTACTCAAATTAAATCAAACAACCAAAATCAACAATAAAAAGTACTACATAGAATTGATTACAATTTGGATGAACATGACTAAGACATTACATGAATTTGATTCAAAAATTAAAATGACTCAACCAAATTAAAATGCACCGAATGAAAATATAAGAATACTCAAATAAAATGCAAAGTAAAACAGTATACTCAATAGAACACTAAAATAATGCAATCGGAAAATGTTCAAGAACAATTGAACCAAACAACAATTAGCACAAGCATCATGAATTGATTAGTAAATTGCAATTGAAACAACAAGACAATGAAGAACCGCAATGAACACCACAGAAATAAGAACAAAACAAAAAATTAAAAGAATAGAAAGAACTTAGCTTTTGAAGAACCAAAGCTCTTGATACCAAATGATAGCGAATTGTTTTCTTGCTTGGAATATTTTAAGGAGTTGGCGGAAGCTAATGGAGGAAATGGATTAAGGAGAGCTCCAATGAAGCTATGGTTTTCTTGTAGGTGCATAAAGAGTATGGAGAGTGATTGGTTGGGCCATATCATTTGAAGAGATGAAGAAAAAGACCAAAGGTGTTTATCCTATAGAGGTTTAAACAAAGGAGTGACTCAGCTAGCAACTTCATAGGATAACGCTCTAAAATTGATCTTATTAAAATGTGAGTCAAGCACCTCTTTATATAGGCTAGAGGTCCGACCAAGCTTACATAAAAATGAGAGGGAAACTTCAAACTAATTATGTTTGTATTAGGCGCCTAAAATGAGTCACATTGCAAGCATGTCTTAAGTGTGCTTCATGTGACTTTTTTAGATCGAAATGACCGACCTAGGTTAAATGTGGGCTTCAATGAAGCCCTAATTTACCCTAGGTTGGTTTTAGATGCCTAACCCTAACCCTAATTCACTTAAGAAATTTACAAGTAAAATTCTTATCCTAATTTTAAAAAGAAATAAATCATACTCTAGAAAATTTACACTAGGTTATGGCATTTTTTAACATGTATAAAAGGTTTGCTTGCCCAAACTCTCCCAAGTAAGATCACTCTAGAAGAACTCGCCCAAGACTTGCTTAAGTGAGTTTACTCCAATGAAGTTAGGTTTTTCTCGTGAAACTCGCTTGTGCAAGCAATATTTCGCTTGAGCGAGATGACACTTAATCCAAGCCCAATTAGGTTAAATAGAAGGCTTGAGGCAAAACCCTAGATATTATTGGGAGGATGTTTAGAGATAGAATACCCTAAAAGAAGGCAGTCGCCAAGGAGAAACACCCTAAATCTTTTTTTCTTGTTTTTCGTGCTTGTAATGGCCAATATGAGTGGTTAAGTCTTCCCTTTGAGATTGGAAGTAATTTGTTCAAACTCTTATGTGTTTAGGTGATATTTATTTATGATATTTCTTTCTTGATTAATGATTGGTATTATCATTTTATTCTTAAATTTTAAATCTTTATTCATAATTTTGATCCTTAGATTTGAGTGGAAAGTACTTCTAAGCATTTGACCTAAATAATAATTCTTAATATATTTGAATGCTAGGAATAGATTTTAAATATTAATTGTTTTATAACATTTGTTCGTAATGATAAGAAGTTTTTATAAATATGCGAGGAAACGATATTTAGGAGACATTCTTAATAAATTTGTATTTGAGGAATCAATATGAATGAGTTTTTAATGTGCATCAATGTCAATCAATATCGAATGTTATATGCTTTTATTCATTAAAAATTCAAATGAGTGAGAAAGATTAACCTTAATCCCAATTTTCTCAATTGAATCATCTAAATCATTTACTTTATTTTTGTTTTTATTTCTTATACAATATTCATGATACCAATAACTTTTTTGTTCCTTGTGGGTTCGATATTCGTTCTTAGGGACAAATTATTACTTCTAACTCAGTACACTTGTTGAATTAAAGAGTCGTTAGTTTTATACTTCATGTTCTATTTATGTAAATCTCACGAGGAGTCTATTTCTCATCTCTTTTTTTAATGCTTTGATATTGTGTATGTTTGGACTTGACTTCAATAAGTTTTTCCAAGGATGACTTTTTCTTCTTATGCAGATCTTATATCTTTTATTAAGTCTTTTGGGAGCCCTCTTGTTAAACTAATTAGACTTATTGTTATCTCATTTTCAATTTGGATGATTTGGAGGAGGAGGAGGAATTATTGCAAGTTTCAACCCAAGATTAATACTCATTTTACCATTTATTCTATTGAGAACTATTAGAATGATAGGTAACTCTTCTAATAAATCTATGTATATTGATATATCTCACTTTTCTATCTTGAAGTTATTTGATATTAGTTTTTTGCTATTATGGAGTTTTCCTCTTACTGGATGGGTTTTCCTGACCTTGTTGCTTGTGTCGGGGTTCTTAGAAGAGGTATGGGGGACTTTGTTGGTGGCTTTTCTACTTTCCTTGGAATCCAGTCTTCTCTCTTTGTTGAATTTATGGGTGCTATCATTGCTATTGAGCATGTTAAAGAGGTTAGTCAATCATTTGTGGCTAGAGAGTGATTCTACATTGGCCTACCTTGATATTTCTTTTAGGCGTCTTTTTCCTTGTTCTATCCGCAATAGATGGAATAAATGTTTGTCTTGTTGTAAGATATTGAGTTTAAAGTTTCTCGTATTTTTAGAAAGGACAACTCCTATGCTAATAAACGTGTTTCTTTATGGTTGAGTAATAGAGTTGAATATGTTTGGTATAGTAGTATGTCATCTAGCATTTCTTTAGATTTTTTTCCATAATAGGTATAATTTTCTTATGTATCATTGTGCTTAGGTATAACAAAATACATATAAATTTCCATAAGTTTTCTTTGTATTTCTTTGCATGTGTTGGTCTAGTCCCCCATGTTTGTTTGTTCTTTTTTTTCACTTTTATGTTATGTTTTATGTGATGGCATATGATTGATGGAGTCAGGGTGTCAGTCTGGCTGAGATTTCAAGTTTCTTAATGATGTCTAACATGAGTTTTATAAAAGAAAGTGTATACTCAAATAATTAATTAAATTATTATACTAAATTTTTATATTCAATTATGAAAAATGGTTCATAATTGATTTTCCTTAAATATAATAAAATTTGAAGCTAGCAAGTCTAAAACAATTACAATAATTTGTTTCTATCTTTCAAGAATTCTCCAATAATATTAAAAATGTTTTTCTTTATAATTCTTTCAAAGGGATTTACATTTGAAGCCATGTGGTGAATTTTTTAATAATCTTTCCTATTATTAGAAAATCTATAAGATCGGGTGGTACTTTTTCATATAGTTTTGATTCCTAAATTCACTTTTTCGTATAACTAGGTTTGTTATCTCATGTAGTAGGTTTCTACATGTTTTATTATTATTTTTTGGTAGATTTTAAAGAGTTGTATATTTTTAGTGATTGCATATTTTATATATGAAGTGTGGTTGTAATAAGAATTTCAAGATAGTGAAACAATATAAGGTTGTAGTTAATACTGAATTTAAATTTAGATAGAATTGAATCGATATAAAAAAACATTGTTAGCAGTATTTATTAAAGTCTCACATTAAATAATATGAAGAAAAAAAATAAAAAAACTACAATAAAAAAATAAGAGTTGATTTAAGTATTGTCACTGCAAATAAGAGGTTTTTTTACTTAAGTAGTATGCGTTATGAGAGAATTTATAATTTTATCTTTGTAAAGATTATAGGAGAGATTTTCAGTTTTCACTATAAAATTTATAGGCAAAGGTTTGCAATTTTTGTCAAAAAAAAATTACATGTTGAGTAATAATTTTTTGTTCGGAAACGAAGACTTATAATTCCTAACCAATCTTGGTGTTATTCTTTCTTACATACTCTTTCATGTATGAATTCTTTTGCATTCTTCTTAATTGAAACTAATTTTTTTTATTTTAATATTTTAACCAATTGTGGCAAGAAAATTTCAAAGGTTCTATTAATTAATAAAAGAATTTTAAAAACTCATTTATCACTCTTTATATTACAAGAAAATTATTAAATAGCAACTAATTTAGAGATAAAAATAATTAATAATTATATGAATTAAGTTAGATATCATTTTATAAACTAAAAAACTATTGGTATTTAAACACTACAAGAAAAATGGTTTTAACGAGTATTTATTTTTACATTATCCAAGGTTAAAACTCGTATTAAGTCATTTAGCCAAAGGTTGCATTTTCCCCCGCTAAACTATTCCTAGGGAATGTGTTTCCCAGTGTTCTTTTAAACCTCGAGAAAAGCCTTTCAGAATCCCTATTAAATATCATGGGTTTAATAGTCTCCGTAAAATACCATGGGTTTCAAAACCTCCGTAAAATACCATGGGTTTCAAAACCTCCGTTAAATACCATGGATTTAAAAACCTCCGTAAAATACCATAGGTTTAAGGACCTCAATAAAATACCATGAATTTCGAAATTTTCGTAAAATGACTTGCCTATTTGAAATAACCTTCAATCCCATTTTCCACCATCTTTAACGATCCTCCTGACTTCTCTCTTCCACCGTAGACACACTACTCTCCGGCACAGGCTCAATGGTCGTCGATAGCAGTCCTAACAAGGAATCTCAATTCAACCACACTTATGGCTATTATATCTAAGGAGAAGAAACATTAAATAAGGCACTATGTTCTTTTTACTCCAATATTACTTCTTCCATCACCTTACTGCCCCAAATTGGGTCACAAGCTACTATTACCTAACTCGACAATAACTGGTGTTTATCACTACTATATATATCCTTAATAATTGCATTATCTATCATATGTGGGCTTCAAAGCCATGTGTGTTCTTGGCTAAATATTGCAAGAACATATTGCGAGGAGAAATTAACTTTATCACCTCTTACTTTCACAGTGAATTAATTATTACATGCATTTTAAAATAAATGTCTTAATTTAAAATATTTCAAAATTATAAGAATAAAATATTAAAAATTATAACTAAAACTAAAATTACACATAAAATATACGTACATCAAAAGCTAAAATAAAATAAGTCAAGTTTTTTGAAATATGAGCTCGTAATAAAAAAAATAGGAATTATATAAACCAACTACCATCAATCATAAAAAAATAAGTAAATACTGTTGAAATACTTATTATCCAAGATTATTTGTTGATATACTTATCATCCAAGGTTATTTTGCTGAGCTTTTAAATAAATTTTTGAAACTTTAGAAAAATTATTTGTAATGTAAAGTTACACTTTCAAAACATTAGAGAATTTAGTTATTAAATATATTAAAACTATGTAGTATTTAATTATTTGTTTATAAATAGATTTAATTATATTTATTTATTAAAGTTTGAAAAATTTGGAGTGTTTTATTAAGGTTCTACTATAAATCTTTGGAATTCAACGAAGGTTAAAAAAACCTCTATTATTTTGCTAAGGTTTAAAAATAAATATTTGAAATTTAATGAAGGTTAAAAAAACCTCTGTTATTTTGTTGAGGTTTTTTAATAACCTTTGGAACATAACGAAGGTTAGAAATAACCTCCGTTTATTAAATCAATTCCTAGGGTTATATCTACCTCCGCTAAATAACGTCTGTTAAAACTTTTTTTTTTCTTATAGTGAAAGTAGTTTATATTATTAATAAAAAATTATAAAATAATTTCTAAATTGGTGTCTAACATTAGCTACCAAGATTTTAGTTACTAATTACTTTAGATTCTAAATTAGTCTTTAATTAAATTAGTGATTGTTGACCCTGGTGACAAGCTCTAGCTCCAGTCTGTCTCCTCTGGAATCTGTTCTACATCTTGTTGCACTGGAATGTGGCTTTGTTGAAACATAAGGGACCCTACTTGTTGATCACTCCGATGATCAAGTCAGTAAGAGTTTACTCAAATTTAAGAAGTATTCAGTTTCAGTCTCGGAAACAACGTACCTTTACTTAGGGTATCAAACCCCCTTTATAGCTTATCTCTTATAACAGCTTTCTCTCATGAGAATCGAATCTCAATTCAAAGCATACATGACAGGAAAACATTTTGTTTATGGGCACCTTCTCTTGAGGTGCAACAACAAAAAGGAATCTTATCTCTAATGAGAGCATAAAATAATAACAGAACAACCACCTGCCAGTAGGGCACCATCTTAGGCACCAACAACAGAGAGATATTCTGCTTACGTGGTCACCCTACTTGTGGGGCAACGTTATCTTTTATAATGCATGCAACTTAACCACTATGTGCCCTATAACACATATACTTAGTTTCAAAGAAACATTTACTTGACCTAGGTACCACATGTACTATACGTACCCCTAGGTTCAAAAATACCCTTTACTAGTAGCCTTATACTAACGTATAAAAAGGATATTTTAATTATGCCTCAACGGGCTTACTGACAAAACTAGGCCAAACCCATGACCCACTTTATAGGCCCAACAACCGAGTTGATCTGCCCCCACCGTGCACCGAGCTCCAATCACTAAGCACTTAGCCTTGAGCGCTCTGTCAAGTACACAAGCCCCCGAGGCTCGAGCTGAGCTTGTCTAAGCGAAGAGGCTTTTTGAGTGCTCTGGCGACTTACATGGCAGTCTCGTGGGAGGTAGGTGTGTCGCGGCACACGAAGCGTTGTTGAGGTGACATCTCACCATACTCAATCTCGAACGTACACGTGGCATTCTCATCAATGGTGGGAAGGTGTTGCCGCTTGACATTCCCATATTCGTTTAAGTCAACGTTCGAAATCCCACTTTCATTCACTGTTCCATTTCTCTAACATTTGCAAACCCTTCGCACTTTCCACACTTTCACTGCACCTCCTTCACGAACCCAGAAAACCTCATCGTCTTCAATCGCTTTCTGAAACGTGGTACTTCCTTTCAATCAACTCATTACTCTACATTTGCATCACTACCTGATTAGAGCATCCGTGATGATCATATTGCCTAAGTTGGGATTCCTCTGGATTTACCCTTTCCTGCCCTGATTGCTATATCTGCTAGTTACATTGCTTACATCTAGGACATATCTTCATTTCTGATTGTGACTTATTTGCTTTGCCTGGTTTGAATCTGTTTTGTATTCTGCTTGTGTTTACATTTTTAGATGGACTACAAAACCCTATAACCTTTGATATGTAGTACATGATATTGATATGATATGAACATGTTATGGATTCAATAAGAGTTGGAATATGATTAGGCACCTCTAGAATTGGATCAAGATTCTTTATCCATTCAAGAACTTAATCAAAAACACAAGAATCAAGTCAAACTCACTTAGAAACCCATTAAGAACAACAAACCCATGGATAGAAACTCAAGAACACAACATATAGCATTTATACCCATGGAAGCCGTGACCAAAATGGAAACAACAACCAATTTGCACCGATTAAAATTGAATATAAGTGCAGAAAATGAAAGAGGACATCATAAGGAAGAGATTGAACCGATTGAAAGTGAAAACAAACAAGTAGAACAAAACTGGGTAATTTGGAAAATTAAGGGAAAATGGACTTATGTGGTTGGAGCTCTTGGAATTGTGCATGCCACTTGAAGGATGGTTGGCTTCAAGATGAGTGTTGTTTCCGCCACTTGAGAGCCCAAGAATTCCCTCAAGATAAGACTAGAAGAGAAGAAGACACAAGTCTCTCTCACTCACTCACCAATTTGGTAGAGGTTCTTTACTCTCAAAAATCAATCTTCAACTTTTCATTTCAAACACCCAAGCACCCCTTTTATAATAGAGAGGGCGGGTCACAAATGTACAAGATAAGGAAGCTTGAAAGGTCACCTTCTAATTCCTTCTAAGACAATCTAGCGCCTAAAGAGAGAAGGAGTGTAAAAAGGCACTCTTCTAGTCTCTTTCTACCAAAACTAGCGCCTAATGTGCTATACAATGGAGGTGCCTTTTAGGTTTCCCTCTTTAGCACAACCTAAAGCTATTCTATATTATTTACAAATTTATACAAAAGAAATCACAAAGAGAGATATTAATTGGAGCCCATTCTTGAATGCTTGTAGTCTTCTTTTAGGCTTGGTCCTCTCTTTATTTAATTTCTTCTTTATTTTTTAGAAGACTACATGGAAGAACTTTAAATGCTTGGGTGGATGGCCTCTTCCTCCATTAATGAAATCCTCTTCTACTTGATCTCCATCACCCTTGGCGATACAATCCAAGTAGCCAAGAAGATGACCAAGCACTCAAGAGACAATTCACACTGTGACCAATCATCTCAGCAATCAAGTCAAGGCCCCACCAAATATCAGACAGATCTTAGCAGAAAAAGAACTGGGCATAGACCAGAACATCAACTGTTCTTTCTTCTGGTCTTCTTAAAAGATAAAAACATATTTGTAAATAATTTGGGCTCACTTTATGGGGTCCAAATAGCAAAATAGGTTAGCGTAGGTTCACATATAAAAGGGAGTGTACTTAGCAAAATGGGTTTGTACCAAACCCACTTATTCAAGACAAAGAACCTAGAATTAGGGTTTTTAACCTACTTTCTAGAAGTTGTGCCTAAAGGTGCGATTTTGACTATGGTCAACACCCTAGGCAGCCCCTCTCCCTTGCTTTTTCTACCCTTCACCCATCTTGCCCACCAAGGCACCCCTTCCTATAAATAAGGTGTCTTGCCTCATGTATTTTAAACTTGAAATCGGAAGTAAAGAAACTCTACTTGAGTGAATTGTGAGTCTGACTACTCTAGGTTTATTTGGGTCTTATCTTGGGTGGGTAATATCCCAAGTGACGGTTTTGGGTCTTATCTTGGGTGGGTAATATCTCAAGTGGCGGCTCTTGCACCACTCATCTTGGAGTTCATCTGCTCCAAGTGGCGTGACATCTTCCATTCCATAAGTTTCCTTTGTCTCCTCATCTTTTTCCTTTTAATTCCTTTTTGCTTCCTCTTTGCGCCATCTTACCTCTCATCTTCATTCTCTTATCTTCTTTATTTTCGGTCCATGTATTGTCATCTTCATCTTCGTTCATGTTAGCTTCCGCACCTTCATCATCATAATCACCATATATCTGTGTGTTTCTCTTTACCCTTCTGAAGTGAACATTCACACTTACTTAACCACTAAGTTAAGTTTGTGTCCAGTGGGAATCTTCTTAGGGTCCTCACCTTAAAATTGCTAAATCCAAAAATCATAAACAAGAGCAACCAATTAAAATGTGCAATCATAAAATCAACTCACATCACTTGAGCACCCCAAAACCTCTTAAATTAAACCTCAGATTATACCTCCCATGAACTCATTGTAATCCTTAAGAAAAGAAAATATCACTTTAGTAGGGAAGACGATAGACTGAGAATAGTTCCTTGTAGGGAGGATGAACCGATTTGTTGCGATGAATCCTCGGACTCAAAGGGTCCTTCCTGATCCTTTTATGCCACAGTTTTCAAAAAGTTTCTTTAACGCCTTCCCCTTTCCATTTTTGAAAAAGAACTGTTAACCGAGTTGAACGTAGCTCCTGCCCAGCTACACCCAAATAGTTGGGCATTCATCCGTGCCTTTTCAATTCTTTGCTCCCAGCTCGGCATTTTGCCGACTATGGAGGTCTTTCTTTACTTCTTCGAGGCCAAATGCCTAGGCGCCAACTTTGGGTATCTTTCAATGGTGTATCCAGAAGAGCCTTGCTCACACTTTTCCAATCTTCTTACAAAAATTTCAAAGGCAAATTTCTTAAATTTTGTTGGAACAAGAGGTATCCAACTCTTATGGATGGATTCCCCTTGTATTGGACCAAAAAACAAAGTTTCAAAGGTGCTCAACGCCTGGAAGATCTGCCACCTCCAGATCAAGAAGTCTGCGAATTTCTCATAAGCCTTAACGTGGTTCTCCCCCAACGTCTTAAAGACTTACACTAGTACTCTTCATTCTCTATTAATGATAGTACTAACTTTATCATTGTTACTGATTGCTTCCCATCCTCTTTCGTCGATAGCATGTTGGCCAAGATTGACAAGAAAGATTTGGCGGAGAGGGTGATGTGAGCTGATTTTTAGATGGTTCCATTTTATGGTGACACTTTACTTAGAGTTGGGATTTTAGCAATTTTAATGGTGAGACCTAAAGAAGATTCCCACTGGACACGATGTGTGAAGGTTCACTTCACAAAGGCAAAGATGAAAAATCAATATAAAGTGATAGATGGAATGCGGAATGGAAATGGCAATAAGGTAAACATCAATGGTGGTCATGGCAGAACCAAAAGATTAACCATAAGCATATAACAAAAGTAAAACCAAGAGTAAGAATTCAAGTCAAAGACAAGTATTTTTTTTTATCAGCAAATAATTAAATTAAATTAAGAGGGATACTTCAGGGGTATCCTAACCCTTATACATAACCCAAAAACCACAAAGAGGGTTTTTAGATCACCAAAAACAAACCAGGAATAGAAAGGTACAGATGTTTGCTGCATAAAATCATACAAAACAGCACCAACAAGCACCCTGCCACTAGAATCTGCTAAAGAGCTTCACCTTGCAGCTTCTGAATTGGCCAGCTATTAAACACCAAACACTCCAAATGTATAGAATTTATATATTTCTATATAACTAAAGTTGTAACAGATTTAAAAAAAGTGTTTCTCTTCAACAGAATTCCTCATGCACTTGTGACTTTGGTTCACCACCATAACAGATAACCACCGTGCCAAGCCACCATCATCACAATGACAATCCTTTAGCATCAGAACACTTCAAAAAATCAGGGCTCAGGGGCAACAACAATATAATTGTGCTTACTTAAAAACCAGAACCCTGTAACATAACAATAAAGCTACCCATCCACCAGGAACATCTTGCACCCTTTCAAGCCAGACCCTGCTAGCCTTGCAGCACTTTTTTAGCACCCACCCAACAGAATTTCTATTCAGCACTTTCCATACCAACGGGTCGCATTCCAGGAGGACCAATAACTTAACTATTTCTGCAGCATATGAAATACTGGAAAACATCCCACTATAAACCACACTAGAACAAACCAGAACATCAAAAAGTCATACCAGCATCTCCACAATTGAGGTACAAAGCTCTATGCGGTCCAACAAAGAACCCTAGCAAAAAACTACACATGATGGACCCTCGCGGGAAGCACCAACCAGCATCCAACATCTAACATGCTACTTACCTCTCTTAACATCAGCCTCATCCTAAAGGTTCTTCTGCTCTTGATGGCCCCTTGCTACAATTTAGTGAGCTTCTTACCAGCGAGATCCAACCAGTGAGTTATAGAATGCTATCTCAAACAACCTCTTTTGAGCCTGTGATAGAAGCTCCACAGTCGTCTGCACAATTACAAGACCAGCCCCTGACTGCAGCAATTCCAAAACTGCCTCTACCATTTCCCCTACTAGAAGGCATCCTACTTACCTCTGTTTCATACCCTTACACACCAGCACCCAATAAGCACATGGACCAACATTTGCTTCTTCTTTGACTACTTCTTAAGAGCTATATGAAGGCAAGAAAAACCAAAGATAAAAGGCCACACCTATGTGACAGACTAGAAGAGGCTATTACAAAAACAAACTATACAACAAGCAAACCAACCAGACCTAGATATCTGCTAGACACCCATGGGCCAAAGCCACAACTCCTCAACAAAGCCAGCAGCCTAGAGGCACCATAAGGCACCAAAAATGAGCAACAAACACTACTGGAGAACCAAACACCAAACAGCTGCAGGCAGAAATCAAACCCCAAGACCCTTCAAAGACCAAGGAAGCATCAACCACTAGACCAGACAAGTTCTTTGGTCATATTACCAATTTTATTATACTTATTATTATTAATACAATTTAAACATATTATTATTAATATAATTTATACATATTATTATTAATATAATTTATACTTATTATTATTAATATAACTTATACATATTATTATTAATATAATTTATACATATTATTATTAATATAATTTATACTTATTATTATTAATATAATGTATACATATTATTAATATAATTTATACATATTATTATTAATATAATTTATACATATTATTAATATAATTTAAACTTATTATTATTAATATAATTTATACATATTATTATTAATATAATTTAAACTTATTAATATTAATATAATTTATACAAATTATTATTAATATAATTTATACAATTTATAATAATAATAATAATAATAATAATATAAATTATATTCATATTATTAATATTATATTCAATATTCATATTCTTAATATTATATTCATATTATTAACATTATTCATATTATTAATAATATTAATAATATTTTTAATGTTATTAATAATATTGTTAATATTATATTCATATTATTAATATTATATTTCATATTATTATTATATTCATATTATTAATATTATTAATATTATTAATATTATATTCATTTTACTAATATTATTAATATTATATTCATATTATTAATATTATTAGTATTATTAATATTATTAGTATTATTAATATTATTAATATTATTAATATTATTAGCATTATTAATTTTATTAGTATTATTAATATTATTAGTATTATAAAATATTATTAGTATTATTAATATTATTTTTATTATTAATATTATTTTTATTATTAATATTATTAGTATTATTAATGTTATTAGTATTATTAGTATTATTAGTATTATAAAATATTTTTAGTATTATTAGTATTATTAGTATTATTAATATTATTAGTATTATTAGTATTATTAGTATTATTAGTATTATTAGTATTATTAGTATTATTAATATTATTAGTATTATTAGTATTATTATTAATAATAAGTATAATAAAAATCATAATAATACACGAGAAGTTGACTGTTGTAGTGGTTAAGTTTTTCCTAGTCACTGAAGGAACCTATGTTTGAACCCATCGCGTTTTTCTTGTAGTGAAAAGGAAGGATATAGATGCCCCTACCGAGCACTCCCACTTAGATGGGCGTGTTCCTTCCAACCACGCTTCCCCGGCAAGTCTAACCTCGCCACGCGACATGATGGTGGTGCAAGAGGACGAGGGCACGAGCTCCAAGGAGGAAGGATTATGGGACCAAGACCTGGACATCCCCTCCTTTCTCGAGAAGGTCCTCCTTTCCAACAAGGCAAAGGAGAAACTTATGAGCCTCAAGAAGAGCTTCAGCAATCAAGACTCATGCGACAAGAGATGGTGAATATTCAGGGGGAACTTCAGCTATCAAAACTCCTACAACAAGAAGTTGAAGCCTTTTTGACTGAGAAGTCCAAGGAGGCTACAGGTTTATCCTACACTGTGGGGTTTCAGGAGGCGGGCAGCTTGAAGAGGAGTAGCCGTCCACTCCCTCTTTCATGTAATGTGCAACACTTGAAACACATTGCACAATTTACTTTATAAGCCTCTTTTATTTATGCATGTTAACTGCGACTTTCTTTGTTGATCTAGCTTTCATCTTAGTAAATTTCGACTAGTGTAACCAACACATGCTTAGTGAAATGCGATTAGCACAAGCTTAACACCTATTAATAGCATACCAATCTAACACCTATGCTAACGCACTAGGCTAAAATGACAATAAACTTAATGCATCAATCAAGCACAAAAAATAACAATGCTCTTAAATAACTAACCTTTGAACGAACCATATCCTCCAACCGCAAAGAACCTATTGACTCACATGAGTGCTCTTCGACTACTTGAATAGGTATCATATACCTTGACCTTGCTAAACATGGCCTCATACACTCAGAGGATTGCACCTTTCCAAGCTTGGTATATGGAGCCTGCGCTACGAATGATTCGTTTATCTTCTTGGAGTATCTAACTTGGGTGCTAGCCTACACACCAAGTCAACTCCATTTTAATCACTACATCGTTCACAAAAAAAGCATTAAAAAAATGTCTTAACCGAAATAAAATTTAAGGTTTGCCCCATTCCATGTTCAAGGTATAGCTCCCTCTCGAGGGTTTCGATCTTGTAGGCTCTGTTCTCGAGCACCTCCACCACGCGAAATGGGTCAGTCCATTTTGGAGACAACTTATTCTCCAACTAATAGGGGTAAGCCTTTCGCATCACCAAGTCGGCAGCCCAGAATTGACGAGGCTTCAACTTGGTCTTTTGCTTCAGCTCCACTCTTCTTTTCAAAGCTTCAAAATTAATGGGAGCTTATTCGCGCACTTCATCTAGAAGATCCGGGTTCACCTTCCTTCCTTTGTTAGACTCTTTTATAACGAAGTTATGGAACCAAGGAGAGGTCTCTTGGATCTCTACTGGTACCATGGCGTCTGACCCATATACCAAACTGAAAGGCGTCTCCTTAGTTGTTGACTGAGGAGTAGTGTGATAAGCCCACAAAATTCGAGGAACCTCTTCTGACCAAGTTCCCTTAGCCTTCTCCAATCTCCTTTTCAACCCTCTGAGTAAGACTCTGTTGGAAGACTCGACCTGGTCATTCTTCTGAGGGTGTTCCACTTAGGCAAATACCTGTTTGATGCTGAGCTCCGTGCATAGCTTACATACTGCTAACTTGCGAACTGGACCCATTTTCGGACACCAAGTGTCTAGGGATCCTAAAACGACATACAATGTTCTTCCACAAAAAAATGATGTATCTTATGGGCAGTTATCTGCGTGATTGGCTCAGCCTCAATCCACTTTGTGAAGTACTCAATGGCTACCACGAGGTACTTCATCTGACGAATTGCTAGAGGAAAAGGAACCAAGATGTTTATCCCCCAGGTATGGAAAGGCTATGGGCTATATATTGATCGCAACTCCTCAGGTGGTGCGTGATGTCAATCAGCATGTTTCTAACACTGTTAACATCGTTGAGCATGTCTCACACAATCCTCCTTCATGGTTGACCAATAATACCCTACTCTGACAGCCTTTAACGATAGAGCTCTTCCTCCCACATGTTTCCCACAAATTCCTTCATGGAGCTCTACCATGATGCGGGTACAGTGATCCCCACTTACGCAAGTGAGGATGGGGTGGGTATAACCATGAAGAAACAATTTTCCATCTACAAGGATATACTTTCTCGCATTCTTCTTAATCGTCTTTGCCTTTGTAGGTTCTATAAGGAGCAAACCATCAGCTAGGTAGCGTTGATATGAAGTTATCCAGGAATCCACAGCGTTGACCTGCAGAACCTCCAGAGACTCATCTTCCACCACATCACAGGTGTTTATCCTGGGCACTTTCAAGGTTTCCTGTGTCAACGACCGGTGCCTCCTCTCTTGCTCTGAGCTCACCACCAAGACTTTCACGTGGTTGACCTCTGCTATCCCCTCTGCAGTGGTCCTAGGCGACTTCAAGGTCTCCTGAATGACTGACCTTTGTCAACCTCCCTTCCCCGAGCTTGTGAGCTTGGATAGCAAGTCTGCTCGAGAGTTCTATTCTCTTGGGACATGCACTAGCTTGAACGTGGAGAAAGTTGCTTTCAGAAACACAACATACCTAAGGTACAAGGCCAACTGTGGATCTTTAGCCTGGTACTTACCTGTGACCTGCCCAGTACCAGCAATGATTCACTCTTCCTTAATAAGCTTCAAGCACCCAACTCCTTGGCTAACAACATCCCAGCTATCAAGGCTTCGTATTCAGTTTGGTTGGTGTTGGCTTTGAAGGTGAATCTCATAGCTTATTTGATTAGCAACCCACTCGGCCCTTCTAAAATGACCCCAACACCACTCCCTTGTTGGTTAGAAGATCTGTCAACTGAAAGGACCCTCAGATGACAATTCTGCAATAAAATCAACATACATCTGACCCTTGATAAGCCCTCGGGGTTCATACTGCACATCAAACTCGGACAACTCGACTGCCCAGCAAATCATCCGACCTGCTATGTCAGTCTTCTGAAGGACCCTTCGAATGGGTAGATCAGTCATCACTATTACTGTAAAACTCTAAAAGTAGTGGCAGAGCCGCCAAGCTGTGAACACCACCACCAAAGCGGCCTTTTCAATAGCCTGATATTGTGTTTCTGACCCTTGCAGCACCTTGCTCACAAAGTAGACAGGCTTTTGGACCCTGTCTTGCTCTTGCACAATGATCGAGCTAATTTAAAGATCCATGATCGCAAAATAAAGGTGAGGGGAGTACCTGGCAGCAGTTTACAGAGCACAGGTGGGCTGGCCAATTACTCCTTCAACCTGGTGAAGGCCTCTTCACACTCGCGAGTCCACACAAAACGGTTATTCCTCTTCGAGCATTGAAAATAAAGGTACCCCTTATCTCCACTAGCTAATAAGAATCGAGACAAGGCGGCCATTCGTCCAATCAACTATTAGACCTCTTTCACGCTAACAGGGCTTCTCATTCCTATGATCGTTGTGCATTTGTCTAGGTTCGCTTTTATACCCCGTTCAGTGAGCAAAAACCCAAGGAATTTCCTGCTTCCACCCCAAACACACTTTTCTGGGTTCAGCTTCAAGTTGTACTTTGCTATCGTGGTGAATAGCTCTTCCAAATAAGCAATGTGTTGATCCTTCTCTTCTGATGTGATGACCATGTCGTCCACATATGCCTACACATTTCGCCCAATCATTGGGACGAGAATTCTATCAGTCAACCTCTAATAGGTGGCACTAGCATTCTTGAGGCCAAAGGGCATGACCTTGTAGCAGTAGCAGTAGCTGGAGAGCTCGGTCATAAAGGCGATCTTACTCTCATCTTGGGGGTGCATACAGATCTAATTGTACTCTGAGAATGCATCTAGGAAACTCAGCAGTCAACAACCTGAGGCACTGTCCACCAAGGAATCTATGCTCAGTAGCGGATAAGAGTCCTTGGGACAGGCCTTATTCAAGTCAGTGAAGTCGACACACATCTTCCACTTCCCATTAGCCTTTTGCACCAATACCACGTTAGCTAACCAACCACTCAGGATATTGGATCTCCCTTATGTGGTCAGCATTCAGAAGCTTGTGCATTTCTTCTCTAATGATCAGGCGCCTCTCCTTATTAAATTTCCTCCTTCTTTGAACTACCGGTCTGACCTTCTCATCCATAGTGAGCCTATGGCATAACAAATCTAGGTCTATCCTGGGCATGTCCGTGGATGAAAAAGAGAAAGCATCCATGTGCTTCGATATTACCTCAGCTATCTTGTCTTGCAACTCTTGACATATTGACGTGCTAAGCTTGAACTTCTTGCCTCCTGTTTCCTTTTCCTAAACCTCACCAGCATGTCCAGGTCGCCTCTCACTAGCGACTTTAGCTTGCATAATCTCCTCTGGCTCTCCCTTCTGAATAGTGATAGAGTACGTTCCCCTTCGACTCTTCAAGCTACACTCGTAACACTTCCTTGTCATCTTTTAATCAGACTTGATGGTGATCACCCCTCCATCAAGGGAAGGCAACTTCATCTTCATGTGTCTCGTTGAGGACATTGCACCCAACTTGTTCAAATAGGGTCTCCCCAAAAGAAAATTTTAAGCTGAGGAAGCATTAACTACAATATACCTGACGTTAATCGTCCGAGCTAAGGTTCCATTTGAAAAATTCGTCCTCAGCTCGACATATCCACGCACTTCCACTTGGTCTCTCGCAAAACCAAACAAGCAACCATCGCACGTCTTTAATTGGTTAGGAGACAAATGCACACTATTGAATGTCAACCAGAACATCACATCAGCTGAGCTTCCCTGGTCGATGAGAAATCGGTTTACTTTTCTTCCAACGGTGACGACCGATATCACTACCGAATCATCTTTCTGAGGGACCACATCCTCCAAGTCAAAGCTCGTAGAGCAGAGGGTGGGCTCTAGTGAATGGTCAAGTCTCCTCGCCTCCACTGTCATCACTTTTCTCGCGTATCTCTTATGCTTAGAGGCAGTGCACCCTCCTCCTGAGAATCCTTCCAAGATGGTGTTCAACTCGCCATGGACTGGTACCTCATGCGCTTGGTCCTAGGGAGCGATCTTTTCCTTCGACCCTTCCTGGTCCCCTTCCAAATATTCCTTCAAGAATCCGTTCTTCACCAAACCTGTCAATTGATAACCTAGAGTTATACATCGCTCCACGTCGTGCCCAAATCCCTTGTGGAATTCGCACCAGACATCCTTTCGTGGCCCCAGATTCCTGTCAGACTTCTGGGGAACTTTAGTTTTTCCACTACCCCTAGTATGCTCAGCAATACCTTGTAGGACATTCGAAACTTGGGTCGAAATGCCAAATATTCTCGAGCCTTCGCCTTGGACACGTTCTTCTTGTTTGGGTATGGTGCACACCTCGAGTCTGTCATCTTCTCGTTCGTGGCTTCGTTGACCCTCAGTGGTCGAGATCGGCTACCTTCCTTAGGCTTGGTCTGCCTTGGATATGTGTTGTTGTGCTTCACGGACATTTCCTCCTCTGCGTTGATGTGGGCGACAACCCGACGTCGTATTTCGGCAAATGTCACTGCCGGATTCCTGATCAGTGAGTCACTAAATGGTCCTGCCATGACTCCTTTCTCTAAGGCGTTGACCATCAGGGACTTGTCATGGGTCTAGAGCTTAACTGTAAACGCCTAGAACATGTTGAAATATGTTTTTAGAGACTCTCGTTGCCTCTGCTTCACGCTGAAGAGATCAAATGAGATTGGTGGTTTGGTCTGGTTGACAGAGAATTGTTCCCTGAACAACTCATAGAACTGGTCGAAGGAGGTGATGTGGTCGTCAGGAAGGACACTAAACCATTGCAGGGTTGTACCCGTGAACGTACCCATGAACATCTTGCAATAAACAGCATTTGTTCCTCCATAAATAATCATTTGGGCGTTGAACGTCGTAAGATGGTTTTCAGGGTCTTCTCCTCCCGTGAAAACGATCTTAGGCGTTATGTAGTGTGGCGGTACAAGCGCATCCATGATCACCTGTGAGAATGGTTTGGGACGAGCTCTTGGTTGTACAATCGAACCTCGCTCCCCTGTAGAGCGTTGATCAAGTTGTTGTAGATTCTTGCGCAATTCCTCGTTGGCCTTATGAAATTCCTCAATATTTGCTCGTGAAGCATCTATCTCCTCCATCAGTTGATCTTGCCTGAGTAGTTGCTCAGCTTGAGCTTCCGCAATAAGCTTTTCCTTATCAGCTTTAGCCTCTTTCATTGCTTCTGCCATTACCTCTGCCATTAGCCTTTCCTATTCAGCTTTGGCTTCGACCAATAGCCTTTCCTTCTCGACTTTGGTCTCTCATTGGATCCCCTCCTACTCTCGCTCGTACTGCTCGTTGGCCTCTTGGAGGGCTCTCACAGTGCCCCCACCGTGCACCTAGCTTCGATCATTGAGCACTGAGCCCTGAGCGCTCTGTCCAATACAGTGACTAATTTACAATCTAAAGTAGTTAGTAGTTAATGCTATATACCAATTTAAAAACTACTTTATAAATTTTTATTACTGAAAAAATTACTTTAGATACCAATATTTTTTTAGTTTGTGAAATAATATCTAATTTAGTCAATATGACTAATTATTTTTAGTTTCTAAATTAATTATTATTTAATAATTTTATTGTAATAATTCAAAACCTATCTTTATTTACATAATGTTATATATGTAAAAAGTAAAATTAATTTATCTTACAAATTATAAATGTACTCTCTATAAAAGATCATTTACAATGTGTAGACATGAAAACGAAAACCTTTAAAAATGCTTATTTTAGAAGCACTTATTTCAAGTTTGGATGAATTGATTTATTTTATTTAAAGATTTATCAACCCAACACTGAAGATTTAACAGTTTCTTTGTAAGAAGAGAGATGAAAGATTACCATATGAGAACAAAATAATAGTAAACTAACACAAAAAAAAGAGTATTATATATATATACCATCATGTTATGGAACTCAAAATAAAACATTCTCCAAACAATGATAGCCTACATTCATAGGAACTGCATCCTATTATATATACCATCATCTTATAGTAAGACTTTGGAAGAAGTTCTTAATCATAACTTTTATGAAAAAAGTAAAATGAAATTCTTTATAAATTAAAATGAATTTATTTATAAGTTAAAAATAAAAATAAAAATAGAGAAACTTTATGGAAATATTTTTATAAATTAGTTTATACATAAACTAGAAAAAAAATAATTTAACTTTTTCTTCTTATTATATATGAAAACTCCTCAAACCAACTACTTAACAATGTAACTCAATAAACATGGGAAAACCTGCATACAGAGAGAGAAAAATATATGACAATATTTTGATGTAATTAATAAAACACATGTTTATATCATGAAAGGGTCAAAGATTACTCTTTGTTTTATTTGGAATTATGAGAAGAAAACAAAATAAGTATAAATTGTGGGGTGTTGAACACTATGGTAGACTTACATGTAGCATGCATGCAATGATTAATGAGAGGGGGCACCACTGCATAATGTTTCCTAGTTTGTCTATAGATGTGCAAATTTTGATGCAGTGATTGCGGTTTAAAATTTGATTAACAGAAGTTATCATCATCACGTGCTTCTCATTTTTTTATATTTCTTTTGGAGTAGGAGTGTAGGAGTACTTATTTATGCATGTTTAAGACTAGCTAGCATTAACATTGTTCCCAAAAGAAAAACACTAACATTAACATCATTAGTTCAATTTAGACCTAAATGTTGATTAAAGGTTATCATGGTTGTTTTTTTTTATCATTTTAAATGTATTATTAGGTCTCATACCATGATAGGCTTGCATGTTTTGATAACGCACATGATATAGTCATTCTTGCATAATTTAGTTTTTTTATTGGAACTAGAAAGTTTTACTTGATGATGATTAGGGTTACTCATTTGTTTAAAATTTTACGAGAAGTCGTCTAAAATAATAGGTTTGAAAGATAGAAATTCGTATTTAAAATGTATATACAGAAAGAGGGTGGTAGGAGGGCTAATGAAGTAAGAATTAATTAACTAAATAAATCTAATTAAATGATTTATAAATATGAGATTTCACTAAAAGAAAAACGCGAATTACATACGGATTAAAATCCGTATGTAAAATCAACATTACATACGGATTTAATTTCGTATGTAAATTTTGGCACCAAAATATAAAATTTGAAGTGAATGGGATTCAAAGCTAAGTTCCTTTAGATAACTCAGAGAAGATTTAACCACTAAACCAAGCAAATGGTTTAACATGATTATGATTTTTATTATACTTATTATTATTAACAATATTAACAATATTAATATTAATAATATGAATAATATTAATAATATGAATAATATTAATAATATGAATATAATTTATTTTATTATTATTATTAATAATTATATTAATATGTATAAATTATGTTAATAATAATAAGTATAATAAAAATGATAGTAATAATGAAAAAATTAAAAAAAAAATTGTACATTACATACGGAAAGTAACGCTTACCTACGACAGTTTTACATACGGATTTTGGCTGTATGTAATTCCATTTTTTCTTGTAGTGTTTGTTCTTATAATTTATATAAGATCGAATGTGCTCTATTAAGTTGATTTTACATTTAGGTTCTTTAGTCTTCTCTTCCGGTTTCTTTTTCATGATGTAAGGGATGAAGTACCTGCAAAGACACTCTTACTTACGCTCAAGCCAGTGAAGTGCTACTCAATTTGCAAGTTTAGAATTAAAACAATCATTACCTTTCATCGTGGAATTTCCTTTTATTTATACTTTTCTGTTAAACTTGTGTCTGTGTTAAACAATACCTACTTGATTACGTTTTTAGTGTTTAATTAGATTTTATTTCATAATTCTTAAAATAGGATGTATATGATCTAGCCGAAAGATCGAACCGTCGACGTCCGATTATTGACTTGTCAATTTATCAATTTATGCAAGATTCAATCTAACTTTATTTTAATTATTTATGGTTTCATTTTTTATGTATTTCCTTACTACACGATTTTAAAGTCAGTTTCCTTGTAACAACAATTTGTCTATACGATCTAAGAATATTTATTAAATATCATTTGCTATGATCTTTAATAAACATTTCAGCATTACACACTCACTTTATAAGTAATCAATCCATTATATTGAAATGAATGTTATGATAAATCTTATCATATTGAATTTAATAAAGTATAATCTAAAGAATGGAAATTTGAATACACAAGGTTCATTTGAGCTAATTATAGAGGAAGAGGATGAAAGTGGCTTGCTCCTTAAGCTACCATAACTCTAGTTAAGCAAGCTTAACTATGGTGAGGTTAGTGACTTTAAGATGCTCTAGAGACCCTTTCTTGTGTGATAAGTGAGGGTTTCTAAAGTGCCTTTGATTTATTTACAAAGTACTCTTGAAAGTAACTCAAAATACAAGTTATATACATGACTATTCTACTATTTATACATATAGTTGTTTTGTCTTTATTTTCGTGTATGGTTTGGATGGTCTTCCATCATTAAAATCTATCAAAAACATAAATAGATTCTCTTACATATAATTACTTACTTTAAAGTAACTTTCAACTCAAGAAAAAAAAACTAATTAAAATGTAGATACTTAGAGAAAATTATCCAAACATTACAAGATTTCAATATAAAGTTAACCAAATTGAGAATACCACTTTTTTCAACTAATTCCTTCAAGATCGATGACAAATTCAAAAGAAGAGGAAGAAAATAAAGAATCTTCATAACAAATAGGAATTTATTTTGATTCAAAAACTAATAGATTGAAAATTATCCTTAGTTCTCCAACTATTCTAAGGTGTGATCAAATTCTCTCAAAGATAAGATTTAGAGGAATAAAAAAAATATAGAGAAAAATTAAAAATATATAAAATAAAAAAACGGTTTTACATATTATATTGGACGAAACATATTTATATATAATATATATATATATATATATTATGTATTTAATTTTAATTTTCATAAAATAATCATTCAATGACAAAGTATTAAATATTCATTAACTTTTTAATTTTGTCTTACCTCAATTTAGTTATTTTATTTAAAAATTAAGTCAAAATAATTTCTTCTATCAAATTAAATTAATTAATGTTGATAATAACATTTGAAATTTATTACTTGTGTCATTCTACCACCAGTTGTGTTTTGTCTGGTCATTGATCATAAATCTAACAAAAAAAAAATATTAACTTAATTTTAAAAGTATATAAAAATAAAAATATTTAAAATAATAGAAAAAAAAAAGTCAGAAGTGTAGCTTTGTTAAAAATGAATAAGCAACATGTTTTGTTGTGAAACTATGGATGTTTTGTTTGGAAAGAGTGTTGCCACAAGAATACATCCATCATAAAATTCTCGTCACTTGGTCCAAACGACGCAGAAACTTCTTCCAATTACCTCCAATAAATGTGAAGAGAGAGAGTGTGTCTGTTGAAATACGATACAACGTTAGTTTCCGACGCGTGCCAAGGTTTGATTTTTTGGAGTGCAATTTGCAAATTGAGTGATGACATGTGGTTTTCAAATATTTTCTATAATATGTCAATTAATGATAATTTGATTTTAGTTGTATAATTAATAATTATATTCAAATATAATTGAATTCTTTATTATTGTTACATATTGGCTTAAATTCATTTAGTCTTAACATTTTAAAAATTAACTATTTTGATCCATCATTAGTTAAATGTTAACTTTTTTAAGAAAATTATTGATTTGACATTTAAACGAGTACTGGACATTATTGGTTGATATTATAAATGATGTAACAATATAATACATGTAGAGGTAAGATTGTACAATTGTAAATACAAAAATTACATAATAGTGAAACTTTAGACACCAAAAATTTCAATTTTTTTAATTTATTTATTTAATAATTCTTTTTTAAATGTCGAATCTTTTAACTTAAAATAACGTTCATGAATAAATAAATAAATAATGGAGAATTTTAAAAAGAAAGAAAAACAAATTTGAAGCAAAAGGGGGGAAACGAAAAAAAAATACTTTGACAAAAAAAATAAATAGAGAGAAAAGAGACACCACATATATTCTTGGGATGTGTTAATAGTAAATTTTGTTTGGGAAAAATATATAAAAATGTCAAAAACGAAGAAGATTTAGTAATATCGTACGTAAATCTCATGACTTTACTTTGAACTCACCGGATTAACCACGGTGTATTAACACTTAATCAACGAATTTGCTTAAGTGATATATTGGGATTGATCTAACTTTTTTTAAGTTTAGATGAGAATGTCAAAGACAAATGAAGAATTAATAATTTATTATTTTAAATTTATAAAGAATATATTTATATTATAAAGTACTTTGTTTTTATTTTTTTTAAGTTAGAAAATCTTTGATGTTTTTCTATGAAGTGAATTTGTTTTTCAAAACACACTATTTAAAAAATAATAGAATTTAGAATAACTTGGTCAAATATTAAGTATTTTTTTTCTTCATATTTTTAGTTCTTTGTTTGATTTCTTTTAGATGTGGATGATTAAACTTTTAAATCTAAAATTTAAATTGGAAAGATAAATATATGTTAAGTCTAAATTTTATACTTATGTAGTTAGCTTTTATGTCAAACATATATACATAAATACTTATTAATCTTATCATACTCTCAATTTATCACAAATTACATGAACACTTAATTGTATCTCCAATGAATATTATAATAATATATAATTGAAATATTGTCACAAAGATATAGAAATATCTATGATGAATAATGTAATTTATCACTAGAAGAAAACTCATTAAACACCTCATTAGCGATCAAATTATGATTCATCAGAAACACCACTAGTAAAATTCAATTTCAGTTTCTTATGATAGAGTAGTTCATACATATATTGGTCTAAGCCTAAAGCATGAACCTATGTTAGTACACACACAAAGGTTCCACCAAGTGCTCCGAGTGCCGACCCTGTCATTCTTTCTTCTGTATCTTGTACCCGACCCAAGTTAGTAATGTCTTCGTCTTCTTCCAACTCTTCCAATAGCGTGATTCACGTCGAGTCTTCTGTTACATGTACTACGTTTGATGGGGTGAGGGGGGGAAATAACGCGAGTCAGTCATCGAACGGTCCCAGCTATGATTGGTTCGATCCGTCTGTTTTGAGAATCCCTACAAAGTTCAGGGATTCTAATACTCTAGATCACTTTCTAGTTGAAACTTCTTTCATAAAACCCAATTGTCTGACTGATGTGATAATGACCGACATTTGTAGTCATACCGACCGGGTTTGTCACGGTCGGGAATACGCGCGGCATGATTTTTTCTTTGTATATAATACTTTCTTCTCTAACCTGCACATAACCCTACCTTTTGATGATTTTACTATGGGGGTCCTTTAAATCCTTAACGTGGCTCCTACCTAATTACATCCTAACTCGTGAGCAATCCTTCAGGCGTTTCGAGTTCTGTGTGCTCTCTTTCAACTAATTCCTACTCCTCAGACTTTTTTGTTTTATTATAATACTCATCCTAGTATTCTCGTGAGTTGGTTGTCGTTATTGAGCCAACCGGGGAATGTTCGGTTTGTAGATTTTACTACTTTGTATAAAAAATTTAAAGAAAAATATTTTAAAATTTTTATGGAACCGGATGGTCGTGACTACTTTTATACTTTTGAGGGTCAAACAAAGTTCCCTTTTCACTGGCTCAGAATCCGAACCAGCTCAATACTTGCTCGCGGTCGTCCATGTTGTCGCTAGACAAGTCAGTTTTGGTGGTTTTTTATCAGCTCCCTTACAAACTACCCACCCAAGAGTTGATAGCTTTTTATGGGTCATCCAAGAAGTGGGCGGACTTCACTGGTACGTAGATTTCTTGCATTTGGCTTTGTATTCGTCATGTTGATATTTAATTGTGTATGTACTTTACAACTATTATTACTCTGATGAATCCAGCGTTGAGCAATTTCATGAGCAACCTGAAGCGGCAAGCGGCCAACAAGAAATTTGCAGTTTTGAAGCGGTGGGCAAGGGCAACCCGATAGTTCCGGTGGATGTGATCCTGATCAACGCTCCGCCCCAGTGGTGAACCATAAGAGAGGTCGGCCGCCCAAGGCTCAGGCTAACATGGAGGTGGGGTCCTCTTTGGTCAAACGGCCTTCCATGTTAAATCCCTCACTTCAGTTGGCTCAAGCTTTGGAGTTCAACTCGCTTCCTGAAGACGAGAGTGTCTTGGCAGTTGTCCCCATAGGCGACCTGATCGTTGAACTGGTTGAGTTGCAGGGTCGGGCAACTCTGGTTGGGAAGACTCTTAGGTGTTGGTCTCTAGGTTGAAGGTTGAGTTGGCGAAATCGGTCAACTTCTAGAAGGCAGCGACAACGACCGTGGAGGAATGTAAGGAGAAAATGCGCCAAGATCAGGTGGCGGTCGAAGCTATTCATGAAGCTTTAAGATCTAACCTTGCAAGGGTTGAAGTTGAAAGGAATCGACTCTTAAAGGAGAAGTCTGAAGCCGAAGAGAGGGAGAGGGTACTTGCGGCCGACCTAGAGAAATGCCACTCGTTCATGCTGTGTATAAACGAGGAGAGCTTTCGGCAAGGCATTCGTTAGGTGTCATTTTTCCATGGCGTACCCATGGACGATCCTCGTTATGATCTAAACAAAGATGTTGTAGATAGAAAGCTCGTGTCGCTGGGTGAGGGAGGTGATGTCTTCATGGTAGATAATGAGGGTGACTGTGTTGGGTCTTCTGTGACAGAGCCGTCTGTTGAAATTAATATAATTTAACCTAAACTCGGGTTGTGGGCTTTGAACGATTTGACCTTTGCTTCCATGATTGTATATGTATGAATTTTGAGATATGCGTGACTATTTACTGCCTTTCATATGCGTATGATTTTTGCTCTTAGCGTTTTGATGAGAGCTTGTTTGTCTTTCTGATGCTTTTCATGTTCTCCTTGTTTATTTTGATGCCTCTATTTGATTCTAGTCGCCTAGCGGTGATTTTCCTTAGCTCTTTTAGCTATCGTTCATCCCGAGTGTTTAGTGCAATATGTTTATTTTTTATCTGATCGCTTAGCGCGATATATTTAGTTTTATTCTGGTCGCTTGGTGCAGTGTTTTAATCTTACATTGGTCGCCTGGTGCGATATTTTCATCGTTTTTTCAATCGCTTAACATGATTTAGTCCTGGTCGCTTTTGTGCAGTGTTTTATTTTTGTTCTGATCGCTTAATTTTATGTATTCATTTATTTCTGGTTGCTTGGTGCGATCTGTTTCGGTCAGCCATTGGCCCTGTTATGATCGGTATTGTGTCAACTGAGAAATGATTTTTTAAAGTGCCTCGTTAAAACCTTCTCGGTCAAAAACCCTCCTTAGGGAAAAACAACCAATCGAGGAAATAGTACACTATTTTATTAAGATTTGATCATCTGTAATAGAATTTGAGATGAGTGGCATTCCACGTTCTCGGGATGTTTTTCCTTGACAAAAACTCTAAATAGTAGGCTCAACCTTCTGTTGTGTCGGCAATGCGGAATGGTCCTTCCTAGTTGCTCAAAAACTTGTCACTATCCTTTCAGGCGTTACTCCGCATGCGCCAGACCATCACCTTTCTGGAATTTTTCCTTGGCCTTACTTTTGTATTGTATCGTCTTGTAGCACGTATTTTGCATGCCTCTTCTCTTATTCTAGCTTTGTCTTTGAATTCATTGATGAGATCTAGTTTGATGAGCAAGCTTTCCTTGTTCAAGTCCAAATCCAGAGTCTAGAGGCCTAATGAGGGTTCTCATATCTCAACAGGAATCATTGCCTTGGTTCTGTCTGTTAGACTGTAAGGTGTTTCCTGAGTGGTGGATTTTGGTGTGCATCAGTAGGCCCATGAAAATTCGAGGAACTCCTCGGTCCACTTACCTTTTACTGGTCCAAGTCTCTTCTTCAATTCGTTAAGAATGACCTTATTAGTTGCTTCGGCCTAACCATTGGTTTACGGTTGTTCTACTAAGGTTGTGATGTGCTTGATTTCTAGTTTGTTGTAAAACTCTGCTAGACCACGGTCGTTAAATTTTCGACCACTGTTGGTGATGATCACATGGGGTAGTCCGAACTGACATACGATGTTTTTCCAAACAAAATTCTGAACATTTTGTGCGGTAATTGCAGTTAAGGGTTCGACTTCTATCCATTTGGTGAAGTAATCTATGCCGACTAATAGATACTTGCATTGTCCTTTGCTTGGTGAAAATGGGTTGGTGATGTCTATCCCCCACATCACGAATGGCCATGGAGAGAGAATATAGTGAAGATTCTTAGGTTTTTTATGATAGAGGGTATCGTGCTCTTGACATTTTATGCATTTTTGTACAAATTTCATCCAATCGCCTTGTACGGTTGGCCAGTAGTAACCCGCTTGTATTACCTTTGCCGCCATCGTCCTGGCTCCTAAGTGAGTGTCGCAAACCCCTTTGTGTATCTCTCGCATGATGTAGGCCACCTGTTCGGGAGTAAGACATTTTAGTAGTGGGCGAGTGTAACCTTGTCAGTAGAGGTCCACGTCTATCACTAAGAATCGAGTGACATGTTGCTTCATTGCTTTCTCGGTACGTGCTTCACATGTTCCGTCAATCAAGAATTGCTTGATGGGTGTCATCTAGTTTGGCTCAGTTTCGGTCACCATGCATTCGTCTGAGCCTACACTGGGACTTGTCAGAGTGAGATGAATGACTGATTGATAGATTCATCTTTTCTTAATTATTGATAACTAGAAAAGTGTATCAACTCGAGCGTTGTGTTCTTGTCGGATGTGTTGGATTGTGACTTTGGAAAGTTTTGTGAGTAGGTTTTTTAACAAAGAGATAGTACTGTTGCAACAATTTCTCCCGGATGTCAAATTCATCTTTTAGTTGCCCGACCACTAGCTGGGAGTCACTTTTGCGCAGTAGTCATTTTATGTCTAGGTCAATGTCGAGGTTGAGGCCTGCTATGATGGCTTCGTACTCGGCTTGATTATTTAATGCCCTGAATTCAAACTTCAAGGCTTGTTCCACGAGAATATTTCCTGGTCCCTCCAGTACTACCCCAACGCCGTCTGACCGACTGTTAGAAGAATCGTCGACATATAATGTCCACTGCGTGTCTTCTACTTCTGTCGACTGGGGACTAAGTTCGGCTGCAAAATCAGCTAAGGCTTGCGATTTGATTGCCCCCCTGGATTGATATCGAATGTGAAACTCTGATAACTCTACGATCATTCGTCCTTCAAAATCTAGCTTCGCAAGTATTTTCATAATGGGATAGTTGGTCCTGACTATGATTGGGTGATTCTGAAAATACATTCCCATTTTTCGTGTTGTTACGACCAGTGTCAGGGCGACCTTTTCGATGATTTGATATCGAACCTCAGCTCAATGTAGCACCTTACTGACAAAGTAGACTGAGCGCTCTTCAGTTTTTATCTATTGAACAAACACTGCACTAATTGCCTCCTCTGATACTGCCAGATAGACAACTATGGGTTCCTTCACCACCGACTTCTGAATGACTGGAGGGGATGCTAAGAGTGTCTTTAATCGAAGGAATATGTTTTTGCATTTGTCCGTCCATTCGAATTTGGAATCTTTCTGTAAGAGTTGTACGATGGGTCTCATTCGCTCCACTAGCTTCGGCACAAATCGAGAGAGAGTCGTGAGTCAACCGATTAACCTCTATATTTCTTTAATGTCGGTGGGGTTGCGCATTTCGGTGATTGCTTTGCACTTCTCTGGATTGGCTTTTATGCCTCGATGAGTGAGCATAAAACCTAGAAAACCTAAGATATTATGGTCGGCAACTCCATCAACTAGATGGTCAATGGTCGGTGAGGGATATGAGTCTTTGGGGCACGCTTTATTGAGATCAGTATAGTCTACGCACATTCACCATTTACCATTGGATTTTTGGATCATTAGACGTTGGCTAGCCATGTTGTATAGTGCGCTTTTCGGATGAAGCCTGCTTTCAACAATTTTTCGACTTCTTCCCGAGCGGCCTAACGCCTCTCTTCCCCGAGTTTTTGTTTTTTCTGGGTCACTGGTCTTGCCTCCTTGAAAATAGAGAGGCAATGTGTAATGGTGTCCATGCGAAGATATTAGCATTATCCATCACAATTTTGTTGACCAATCTATGGTCGTCAAGGTTCAAGGACGAACCGATGTATGTCTTGTGGTCATCATCATTAAGGGGCAAAAGTTGAAGATCTTCGCCTGCTTCCATTCTTGCATCATCCAGCCGAGTATCTAGGTCTACGAGTACAACTATATACTCCTTCGCTTCTCTCCAAGAACGGTTTTCAGTTGGAGGTTCTCTTCTTTCCCGAGAGCGATCGCACGACGACGCCCTGTAAAGTCATCTGGTGGGTTCTACTTTTAGACTTGCGACATAACATTCACGTGGACTTTTTGATCTACGTGGACTGTGACAATGTCCCCAGTCGTGGATGGGAACTTCATGGCCAGATGGGTAGTAGACACTATTGCCTTGAGACAGTTTATGCACGACCGACCCGGTAGTATTTTGAATGATTCACTAATAAATATCTGATTTTTATGGTTTTCCCAGACCCCCTTCTTCCCCGAACGTGGTATATAAGTCGATGTATCCCTTGGTGTCTACTCTCTCGCCTGAGAACCCGACGATTTGTTCATCATAGGATTGAATCTCCAATTCGAGGATCCTCATTTTCTGAAATGTTCTCCAGTAGAGAATGTCCACTGAGCTGCCTTGATCTACCAGGACCTCAGTGATTGCGAACTTGTCAATCTCTATGGTTATTACCATGGGGTCGTCTTGAACAACGTCAATTGCCGTGAAATCATCATCGGTGAATGTTATTGGGGGTATTCTCGTCTACTCTGGCGGGATTTAACATGAGCTTATTGAATGGCTCAAAGATGTTTTTTCCTAGCGAAATTGGAACATCCTCCACCTACAAAGCCCCCTGACGATCGAGTTGACCTCTTCGTTCGGTACACCAAGTGATATTGGGCCTGCTATGGTATTGATGACTTCCCGCACTTGGCACCTGATCCGATTGTTCCGTTCGGGACTCTCACTCAGCTGGCGGGTCTGTCTTATTAGGCTTTCACTTTGTTTTCTTCTGGCTAGACATTGGTGGTCGTACTACCGACGTCCATCTCCTCGACTCGATCGGTCCTTGAGATGATGGTCGGTCTCTCCGGGGAGACCGATGTACTGCGACATCTATTTTGACAAATTTTTGGAAGTGACCCGCCTAGACGAGTTCTTCGATTTTGTCCTTCAACGCTTGGCATCCTTTCGTTGTATGGTCGTAGTTGCAATGGTATTGGCAATGTTTTGACGTATCATCATTTCGTGGGGTTTGCGATTGTTTGAGGGTCGAGATGAGTTCGGCCTGTAATGCTTCATCTAAGATCCTTCCTCTTAGGACTGTGAGAGGTGTGTAACTGTGGAAATGGGGGCCGCGATTTTCTTTAAACCGGTCGGCCAACTTCAGTTCTAGACGACTGCCTCTACCTTTCTCTTTCTCACTTTCCTTACTCATGGTTTCAGCCTGGTGTGCCTTATGGTAATCGACATGCTTTTCGATCTGCATGAACTTCGTGGCATGGGTTCTTAGTTCATCCATGTCTTTGTCCGATCTCTTGATTAAGCTTTATGTGAACCTACCCGACCGGATGGCCCAACTAGGTGATGCATGGCTATCTCGGGCATCAAATTTATGATGGTCATGCATACCTTGCTGAATTTGTCCATAAATGCTCGTAGGGATTCACCTTTTTCTTGCTTCACATTGAGGAGGGATAAGGATGACGTGTGATGTGGTCGGCTGGTCACATATTGCATGATGAATTTCGTCGTCAGATCTTTGAAGCTCCCCACAGAATTAGTGGGAAGTTTGGTGAACCGGCCGAGTGGTCCCTCCTAGAGAGAGGTGGGGAACA
Source organism: Phaseolus vulgaris (assembly GCF_000499845.2). NCBI lineage: Eukaryota > Viridiplantae > Streptophyta > Magnoliopsida > Fabales > Fabaceae > Phaseolus > Phaseolus vulgaris. The sequence goes on along the minus strand of NC_023758.2, from coordinate 10,000,263 downwards.
CCATACACCACAATGCCTTATCAGTTGTGTAGAAGGTCATTTGTGTTTTAAAGATGTTCATGTGTTAATCTGGATCAGTGGAGCCATCGTAGGGTTTGATGGTTAGTCCTTTCCACACTGGAGGGAGTGGAGCGTCGATTATCTCATCTATGAATGGTTTGATTGGTTTTGCTTCCTCAGTCAGGTCTAGGTCATTCCGGGAAGTTTGGTGAGTTTGGGGACCCAGTGTTATGGCTTTGGATTGATTGGTTGTTGGGTGTGGTGTTCGGGATTGCTCCTCCCTCTCGGGACTTTCGATTCGTCTTAGCAAATTCTCATTCTGTCTTTTTAGCAAGAGCATTTCTTCATCTTGTCGGCGTCAATGTCCCTCGTGCTTTCGTTGGTCAATGATACTTTTCTGGCGTAGCTCCTCCATCTGCACTTGGAAGGTCTGGATTAGGTCATTTGCTCTTCCACTATCCAGTCATGGTTGGTGTTGTTCCTTGTTAACACTATTGTTGTTTGTAATCTGTTGCTGGAAACTGTGTTGTCTCGGCCCCACGGTGGGCACCAATTGTACCTGCGAGGACTATGAGGGGTCAAGACAGTACTTATGCTTATTGGTGAGTGACTGATGTATCTGTATCCTTTCTTCTATCTCCTTCCTTTATTGTTATCGCTCGGTCGGTTGGGGGGGTACCTGCGATTGCACTCCGACGTTCAAGTCAGTGTTCTGTTTCAAGTGTGTTATAGTGGGATCTAAAAAACGTACCTTCCTCCTTTGTCTAGCCCCCCCTTTATACGAATGTCATTCCTCTTTCTTCGCTATCGTTGGAGATATTCTCCTTGATTCATTTAATGCTAATGATTCTTACTGATGACACTTCATAGCTACTAGTGACAATCGTTACCTATTCAATGCTAGTGGTAATTGCTAGTAATAATAGTTATTTATTGTGTTCTTTATGTTGTTATTTCACCTTGGTTGGTCACTCCCTAGTCGTCGGGTACCGATCGATACAAAAACAACAATGGGAGATCCACCCATAAAAGATTTTTTAACATTTAAGTTAGTAAGAACAAAAGAAATTATAAAATATATAAGTGAGTGTTAGAATTGAGTGAGTACTCCCTATGAGATTGAGTTGTATTTATAAGTCTTTTTGGATCTGAGGTATTTTAAAGAAAAATAAATAAGAGATACTATTAATTATTGAATACTTGTCATTCAATCAATTATTATTATTCATTAAAACCTTGTTTGGAAAAGTCCTCCTTCTGAACAAAAATCGAGCTAAGGAAAAAGAGTACATCATTTCATCACAACAATTTGAATTAATTATAGTATATCTTCAAGTTGTATTATACTTTATTGAATGATCATAAAACTAAGAAATTTTCCTCTCCTTACCATTGTTGCATGCCGACTATTGTGTGTTGGAGAGTGTCCTCATAGAATTACATGTGTGTTTTGAAGGTTTTGACAAAGGATGAGTCTATCTCGAAATTAGATGAAGCCAAAATGATAGTTCGACTTTTAGTAAAAAGAATAAAACTTTATGGTCTAAGAAAAGTTTTTTCCAAGTCTCATAGTGAACGTCAAATGTTCTTACAGAAAAAAAAAATGTAGATCTCCCGATGTGAGAAATGTGGTTTGTCTGTCAAATCAAATTGTGTCTTATAGAATCAATTGACGAGTTTGTTGAAAACGATGAGAGAAATCTATCAATAAAAGATTCTCCAACATCTAAATTAGTAAAAAAATTACATTTATATAAATAAATATTCTATATGAGATTGATTTATATTTAAAAATATTTTTAAACTCAAATTAAAAAAAATTAAATATTTATCATTTAATCAATTATTATCCTATAAATATATAAATTATCCAATTTCATCTTATTTGATTAGATTAGATGGAATTAGATTCGACTAAATTTTATATTATTATATAAATATAATTTTATATTATTATACATATATTTGTATATCGGTAGGTAAATAAGTATTTTATATTATTAGTTAGTTGAAAGTTACTAAATACAGAATAGTTATTAACAAAAAATTAATTTTATTATGTTATATTCTATTAAATGGTATTATAGAAATATTTTATATTATACTTTAATTATTATTTCAATAACTAAAACTTTCCCAAAAATTTGTTATTCTAAAGGGAACAAAATAACGGATATGGTACCACTTTTTTTTATTAGAAATAGATTAAACTTGTACCAAAAATAATTAGCAAATTTAATCATTCCTGACGTCAGAAAGTATAAAAATCAAATCAAGACATTATTAGACTTCTTCAAACTATAAACTTTTAATATATCTTTTTTCAAACAGCAACTTCTATTTTTATTTATTCATTTACTGAAGTTATATTTTAAAACTAGACCAACTATTTTAAAATATAAAAAATAGAAATTTTATTTTAAAATGAAGAGAATAATTGATAATATATATGTAGTATTAATTTTAACATCCTTAAAATGTAAAAAAAAAAAAAGTACATTTCAAAGAATATAGATGATACTTAGTTTCTAAAACATGATTTCGGTTTTAAATATAAGAAAGTGGTAGTTTTTAAATAAATTTTAGTTAAAACAAAAAACTAAATCTCGTCTAAATTGATTTTTAAAAAAAATTAAAAATCCAATAAAAATTTGGATAATCTTGAAAACTATCAATCTTTATTCCAACAACATCTCTCTTTAATAAATTTGATTAAAAAAATCTATCAAAACGATAAAAGTATTTTTTTTCTTTAAATTCAGAGAGGTTAAAATAAATAAAATAAAAAAAAATACTGAAACATTATTTATAGATTTTTTATTTCTTATTTATTTAAAATTTATCTTTAAATAAAATTTAAATTTTCCTTAAATTGTGAAAAAAATGTTACTCAATTCTCTAGTCAAATTTAAAAGAAAAATAGTTATGAAAAAGTGAGTTGAAACATTATTATTATTATTATTATTATTAATAGAAAAAGAAAGACATAAATAGAGTATTTGTTTGGTGGAGGGCTTTATTGGATTTGACATTCAATTAATTTAACATCCAACAAGAGTTTCACAATTTTTGACTCAATCAACAACTTCAAATCCAAATCCTCTCCTTTCACAAATTTAGTATTAACAACAATTTAGTAACATTATCTTGGTTTCAGTAAAACTGGTTTAGGTAAGACTGATCCAGAATTGCATAAAGAACATTGAAATGAAAAAAGGGTTTTGTAATTGAATTTGAATTATTGTTTGGGTAGGGTGCCATAAAGGGCAATTAAACACTGTAATGAAGATGGTTCAACCATAAAAGCAGCCACGTGTGGAACCATTTCTTTGTTTATGAAATTAATTATAATTAGAGATTTTTTACATTACCATTAATATTTTAAAAATTGATCTAAAAAATAAAAATAAAATCATATAGATTGAAGGGGTCCACTTAGTATATTTTATTTTATTTTATTTATGAAAAGAAGTCCTTGTTGTAATTTGATGGTGGCCACAGAGGCATTTCCATTAATAAAAAATGCTTCTAAAATAACCTCATTTTCCCACAGTTTCAAGGGCCCTATAGTACTTCTTGTCTCTGCTCTATTAGCTAATTAAAAGAGTAATGATACGTGAATATTACATTCCCTTAACACTTAAATAAATTATTATTTTATTATAATATAATATTTTATTTAAAAAATAATTATAAACTAGTCGTTTTTTATTATTTGGAGTGTGGAACAAACTTTATTCTAATTAAAAACTATGCTTATGAATCACAGTTTTTTCAACTTTGTATACCTTTAGGAATAAAATAATTTAATACTACTAATCACTTAATTAGTCCTGAACCTTAACAACCAGTTTAGAGAAAAAAAGATGGATTTGTCAAGTTTATTGCTATTTGAGTCGGATGCACATTTTTGCAAACTAAATCTTATTCTATCATAGTTATGTTGACTTCCTTAGATTTAGATTAAAAAGTAGAGAATAATGAAGTAAAAAATAAAGGGAAAGTAAGAAATAGAGTAAGAAAACAGAGATTGTTTTGAATTAAGAAGAAATTTGGGAGGGAGTGATTTAATTATTATGATAGAATAAAATAATATGTATTATTTTGATAAATTATAAAATGATTAGGTGTCTTTATATTAAAAAATAAATGTTCAAATACTTATGGTATGCTTATATTTAAATAATATGTTATTTTAAAGAGTGTCTTATGTTAACCGTTTAGTATCTACTAATAAAATAATTGTTATTATTTTATGTAAGTGAGACTTCTTAATTTTGTAGAATTATATATTTTTTCAAAAACTAATTTTAAAAATATAAATTAAAGTGTTTTTATTATAAACAAAAATTAGATAAATAAATTAAAAGAGTTACTCCATAAAATATCAAATTTATATTAATTAATTTAATGTTTGATAGATTAATATAATTGTATTAGTTAAAATAATAAACTTAAATTTAGTAATACTAATTTACAGCATAAAAGTAATTAAATGTTACACATTAAAAAAGAGTGATGCCTTTATAATCATAAATAAAAAGAGTGAGAATAGAAAAATTAAGAGTAGATTATTCAAATCCAAGGAAAAAATATAAATGAAAATAATGTAGAAACATAAGTTAAATTTACAATAATTTAAATTAAGAAAACATTAAAAAAGAATCATACTCGAGGATACGTTTGAACACAACACCATTATGATCATTTGTAGTTCAGTCAGTCCTAAGTATATGCAATTTCTGCTATTATGTATCTCTTTTTCTTCTATTTTCATACTTTTTTTTCATCTATCATTTTATAATATCAGTTTCTTTCTAAAAAGAAAAAAAGTAGTTTAAAATTTATACTTAAAAAATATTATTTAATTTGAATAATATAACACAAATATTAATCCATACTACAAGATACGAATCTTAAACCATATTATAAAATTACATAATGAAGTAATAAACACATACAACAATATTAAAATTTGTATACCCACTTTAAATTTAAATTGAACACAATATATTCATTGTTTTCAAATATTAAATCTTATTTTATTTTCTAATCCTTAATTTAAAATATTAAAATATAATTTAAAATTTTAATTCCTAGTTTAAAATATTAAAACATTGTTTAGAATTTTAATGTCAACTTTATAAAGTTGTAACAATTTTTTTTTTCAAATTTAAGTATGCTTGCAGTAAAACAAAAAAATATCTAATAATTATATTCTATTTTAATCATTTTAATACAAGATGAAGATAACACAGTTTAAACTTCAACATTTACATGTATAGTGTATTTAGTAGTAGATGAATATCTTAAGAGAATTAAGAATTAACGGTAAAGTGTTAATTTGTTACGCAATCCAAATTAAGTAAAATAGATGTTATATGAAAAGTGATTTATATAAATATCATAATATCTAATATCTTTGGTAAACTTAAAATAACTTTCTAGAAAGATGTGATACAAGTTTTAATTATGGTTAATATGTATTAATATTTTTTTAATATTCTCAGTAACATAAAGACATCACACGAATACAGAGTGTGATTTAATCATCTTATCATATCACAAGTTAGAGGATATCAACAGTTAATCATAAATATATGCAAAATGTTTGACTAAAAAATTATGTAAAACACATAACATTCAACATTCATTTTCAAACACTTATAAAGAGAGTACACATTAAGAAAGGGAGCACACATCAAGAAGAACTAAGGTTTTAGGAAATTACCAAGAATCTCATGTGCATGTGAAAATGTGATAACATACTTTGACTATTAGAATAACAACTTTTCTTCTTTATGAGATAGAAAAAGAGAGAGATTTTAATTGTAAACTCTTCACATTTAGTAGTGATCTCTAAAATAAGGAGCGTGTATTTCATATAAACTCATGTGAATATAAACATTGTTACCAAACAACATTCTATTGTTGTATAACTTGAAAATGTGTATGTTTACTTTCCTTGAAGAGACATTGTGTACTTGTGTTTAATCCTAGGAGTAGTATAAGTGTACATCTTAGAGAGATATTATGTACTTAGTCTAGAGAGATGTTGTCTACTTGTATAGCAAAAAATGACTTTATGTACTCGTTGTATGCTAGAAGTGGTAGTAATAATATTTATAATTTGATTTATATAGTAAAACCTATTACAATTTATATTAGTGGACTTCATGTAAGTCCATATTGAACTGGACCAATATAAATTTGTGTTATTGCTTATCCTTCCTTACATGTGCATTATCTATTATCTATTTTATTCGAAAATGGATTTTAAAAGTATTTATAAAATCATTAGATGATTGATTCTTATTTTTAGAAACAATGCTATTATGATGATTTTGACAATGCTCCTCCTCCTTTCTTGAAGAACAATAAACACCTATAAACAAACATAAAATTGGAGGGTTTTTTGACCATGATGATGTTATTTTTTTTGCTTTTTACCAAAACGAGGTCCGTTTAAAAAAAATTACAAATTTAGGTGTCAATTCGGCACGACTTCATATGCACAAATCATTCCAATTTGACACGACTCTGCCATGTCATACTAAAGTCGTGTCATGTAAACACACATTTCTAACATTTGGTTGCCAATGATGACATAAATTTATTTATAACATGAAAAAAACACACATCATCCTCGAAGAGAGGACTCTAACTACACTAAAAAATTTACCAATTTGCCTATGGATATTCATTACAATTATTTAAAACAACAAACGTATATTCCAAACAAGAATCATCAGAGATCTTCAATAATTCAACTACTTATGCCTTCGTATTCCAATAGGTTTTTTTACATATTTTACAACTTAGAGCTAAACAAGATATTAAAGATAGAAAACAAAAACCATTTTCCTTGATCCCTTCACTATGCATCAACAACAAGCATAGCTAGTAATGAGGCCAACCAACACTTTCTAGCCCTTCCATGCATTAGTTACAACTTACAAATTCTACAAATTTCACACCCTCTACTACCACTTTAGTCTATTCACTTTAAGCTAATATCATGACTTATATTTTTGTTAAGAGAATATAGGTTCTTACAATTTTTTCAAATTTCTTCTATACTCACTTTTTTTTTTAGAATAGTCTTCTTTATCAAGACATTAAATATAACGTTTTAAGAATTTAGAGGGAGAATATGTAATGTAAAAATAGAGACAAATTTATGTTTAAAAAAAACAAGATTTACATATAAATTAAAAAAAAATTGCATGTCTGTATAATTTGATAAAATCAATAGAAATAAAAACCAATTTTAGAAAAAAAAAATATTTTATATATTGACTAAATTAGAGAATATTTTAGAGACTAAACAAAATTTTGGTTTCTAAATTAGTTTCTATTATTGATAAATAGTTTATAAATCGGTATCTAATTAGCTACCAATGTTTTAACTACCAATTATTTAGACTCTAAATTTAGTAGCAAAAAACTTGGTAGCTAATTAGATACTAATTTAGAAACTATTTATCAATAATAGAAACTAATTTAGAAACCAATAATTTTTTTAGTTTCTAAAATGATATCTAATTTAGTCACTATGACATCTAATTATTTTTTGTCTCTAAATTTGATTTATATTTAATGATTTTTTTTATAGTATCGAATATGTTTTTTATATTTAAAGAAAAATAACATAAAAAAGTACCAATATAATTTTCAAAAATCAAAACAAGTTTTTATTCTCTAAAATTTGAGTATTTTTCGCCCTTAAATTTTTAAATTGATCTTTTTAGTTTTCACAATTTGAAAAAAAAAATCTTGACTAAATTAGATATTAATACATTGTTAAAATAATTTTTCAAAAAGGAAACTAAACATGTGGTTAAATATGATAAAGAGTATAAAATTAAAGTAAATGGTCATATAAATGAGTTGTAAGTATTAGTCATATAAACGAAATATTTAACTACGTTTAGATAGAGGACTTAAAAAAAAAGTCGATAAAAAAAATTAATAAAACTAAAAGAGTCTTATTAAAAAATATGAACTAAAACCATGAATACTAAATTTAGACAATGAAAAATAAAATTAAACAAAATTGAAAAGAATAAAAATATTTAAATTTTCTAAATGAAATTGATGCAAGTATTTATTTGATAATATTTATATTAATACATATTATTCGTGGTCCGTTATAATAACTGAACATAAACTTTACATTATTTAATTAGTATAATTAGTACAGTAAAGATAAATATAATTGCTCGAACCTTAATTACATCATTTAATTCAAAGAGAAATGCATTTATTTTCAAGGCGAAAAAAAATATATTTTATGTTAATTATAAAAGGACTTAGCATTTTTGAATAGTTATAAAAATAAAAAAATCAATACAAAATATCTTTATGATAAGTCAATGTAAAACTTTAATGCAAAATAATCTATTCTCCTTAATAAGTTACTCATGCAATCAAATTTAAAATATTAACTAATTTTCCTATTTAAAGGCTTTTCACTCGGAAATGTAATCACCACATATATGTATGCATGATAAATCTATTGTTATTTTTATACTAATATTATGTTTTATAATAATCGTCTTAAAACTATACTGAAAAACTAATTATTTAATAATGGGAAATTTTCTCACATTATAGGTTCATTACGACTAAATTTAAACTATTATATAATTTAATATATATATATATATATATATTACATAAATATTTTTTTCAAATGCTAGCTCGTCAATAATTTTATATAATTTTTTATCATTATGATTGTTTATATAAAATTTTGTTAAGATGAAATAATAAATAATTAAATTATTCATATTTTAGTGTACTTAGAAAAATATATTATGTTAATTTTGAGTAATAGTTATTTAGTCATTTTGGATCAATATAAAATTATTTGGTATATGTAGTCTATGTTAAAAAGCTTTAAATACAACTATCATTTTTGAAAAAGAAAAAAATTTAATGGAAAGATATTAAATTGTGTAAGTTTTTAATAAAAGTTGATATATATTTATGTATGTCCAAATGTTAAATCTGAAGTCTGATAGTATGGATAGTTATGCTGAAATCTTCTGTTATCTTTTAATGATAATAATAGACAGTAATTTGATTATTGATATGGTTTGGAAAAAACAAGGAAGATGGAGAGAATCTAGAAATGCCCATTTATTTCTGATAAATAAAAATATATTCTGAAAAAAAAAAAGCCAAAAAATAATTTTTATTTTTATATAATATAAATGGTAAAGGAAGGTTAAGAGAGAGAGAGAGAGGAGTGATGAAAAAGCAGAGAATAAAAAGAGACCGGATGTTGACAAATTTCATGTCACTGTTCTTAGAAGGTCGTTTGTTTGTGTGAAGATTTCTTATCTGGGATCTCTCTCTTTAAAAATGTTTCTCTCTCTAAAAAAAGGTCCATTCTTTCTTCTCCTAATTTTGTGAGTGTTCTTTGAGAGAGAAAGAGAGAGAAGGAAGAGTGGCTGGCCCAGCAGATCGAAATCTCTTCCTTTTCTTCAACCTGATGACGATCTAAGCTCCTTCAATGGTGTTACAACAAGACCCTCTGTGTTATTTTGTCTTATAATTGTTATTGGTTTCAGTTCTAGTTACCCTTTTGGGCTTCAAATAGTAGGAGACTAAAAAGGCTCTGAATTTTCTCTCTCTCTCTCTCTCTCTCTCTCTCCTCTCTTCTCCCTCTGATTGTGTTGGTGCCTTGAATGGTGGAATCTCTGTGGGATTCTTGAAAGGAGGTGTTTAGAGGATGTGGGTCTGAGGTAAATTTGCTTTTACTCTCACTGTTTTTTTTTTATTAATTTATGTAATTATGTGTGCCTATATATTTTTTTTTCAGTTGGTGAATTTTTGGTTTTGTTGTTTTATCTCCTGTCCTTTTTTTACTGTGTTGAAAGTTTTCCTTGGATTCTGTTGTTTGGGGATTGTTACTCCAATGAACTCCGACCCACAGCTGTTTTCGTTTTAAATTAGGCTTTGAATTTCGTTGATGGAATGTTCTGATACTTAATTTTAGGCTTTCAAATGCTTCTTCAGGTTGAAAGCATCTGCTGTTGTGTTGGTTTAGATAATTGCTAAAGTGGATCTGTTTAATTGAATTTTGTCATTCATTTGTCCTGTGTTTGGTCCTTCAATCTTTCTGCCTATGAAGTCTGAATTGAAGTGAGGGATCAGTGTTCCCTAAAATTGTGGGTGACTTTATGATGTGCCTTGTTTGTAATCGCTCTGGAAATTTTTCATCAACTATTTGCAAAGATTTTGTAAATTTCCCAGGCCTGAGATTAATTGGTAAGTTTGAATGTGTTTCATGCATCTGAAAGCATTGATAAAACTCGTGTTATAGAAGGTTGTTTACTTTGCCAAGGTTTAGGTTTATTGTAATCACTTGTGCTTGTGCTGCTTTTATGCATATATTTCAGCTTTTGTTTGCCTTGTTTTGATAGTCTATGAATTTGTAAACCTTTTCCACATTTCTACCAAATGTTGTTCTGCGGATTTGGTTATTACTTTCATAGAGTGATTATTACTGGCAGGGGTAATGGTTGTGTTCAACTGTACTAGTTGGCATTCTTGGACAAGTTCTCAACAACAAAATATTTGGACACACCAAGAGAATCTAGTGGGTATTCAATATAATGATGTATTTCCAGATTGGGGTAAATGGGCCAGTTTATATTGTTTGGATTGGTGCCTTAGATTGTCTTCAAGTTTATTATCGCAGCTTTAGCGAATTGTGGGAGGTTTTCTCTTCAACGGTTGTTGTCTGTTTGTTATTACCATAATAATGATCCCTATTATAAAACCTTTGGTGTGTCAAAGTAAGTAAGAAGTAGAGTAACGGTAATGCATTTACGCATTGACGGTTTAAAATCTTCTTTTTAAGGGTGTTGCATTCCTATCTGCATCCCTAACCTAAGTATTGGTAATTTGTGAATTGTCAACTGGTTATGGTAATGTGAACTAGTAATTGTTATATTCCTTCTATTAATTGACTTCAAATCTATTGTTGCATCTTTAACAAATGGTGGGTGGTTTGCTGGTCAACTGTTGTTTTCGGTTTGTTTTAACAATAATAATGATCCCTACTATAAATCCTTTTATGTGTCAAAGCAAGCACTAGTGTAATGTAACGACAATGCATTTACGCATTCAGTGGCGGAAAATCCTCGGTTCAAGGGTGTTTCATTTCCATCTGCAACCGGAAGAATTTGTAATTTTAAAAATTCTCAACTGGTTTTGGTAATGTGAACTGGTAATTGTTGTATCCTACAATAATTTTGAACATATAATATATTTTATGTAGCTAACATGGAAATTCTTGTTTGAAATTAAATCCTTTTCATAAATGCATGTCCTTCCTTTTCTATATTGGATGAAGTACATCTTTCTTGTATCATAAAAGTTGATGATAATGTTAAAAGTAGTAGGCTCTGATTCAGTGCATTCCACAAAATTAGCTCAAGTATCATCATGCATTTAGAGGCTTTTAGCTTCAGTATCTAAAAACTTTACATTGCTTGAAATAGAAAGAAATAAGTTATAATTGCAACTGGTTAAGATTTAAGATGCATGTCATAGGAACAAGTACAAAGGAGGGAGTGAAAGGGGTTTTATAGGCGGGGGTTTACTTTGAAGAATCCAATTCTTTGTTTTGACACCCTTATTCTTGGGGTAAAATGAACTGAAGTGCAGAAAATTCAATCAATCCAATTCTTACCATGTTGATTGTGTGTTGAGAGATTTACTAAGCCATTCAAATGATATTCAATTTTTTGTTAAAAACAGGAAGTTTCTGGATATTCAATTTTTTTTGTTAAAAATTGAGATTCTGTGCTATTATTCCATGTTATGCCAGTAAGTCTGGATTTGTGTTCAGTTGTTTGACTGCTTTTTGTTGATTGGGTTTGTAGTAGTTGATACATTGCAGCATCTTAAATGTGAATTTGTGCTCATTTGTATGTCACTGATCAATTTTCAGGAATGGGAACCAAAGTCCAGAATCTTCCAGGATATTACTCAATGAGAGATCTTAATGAGGAATCCAGCAGTTGTGGCTGGCCCCTATTCTATGGGGATAAATCGCTCTCAAATGGGCAGTACTATAATAGTTATTTGCCAAGTTCTGCAACAGATGCATGTTCTGGATATGATAAGGATGCTGTAAAGCGGATGATGCTTGAGCACGAGGCCATATTTAAAAATCAGGTAGGAAACTTCCAGTTTCGATCTTTGTCCTTTTCCCTGCAGCATGAATAGTTTGTATGGTGTGGTTTTGGTGTTTATGGATTGAGTCTTGTTAGTTCATTTTTTCTTGTATTTTTTTTTCTTTATGCATCTTAGAAATGTTTGTCAGCGTGTTATTTTTCAATAGTTGCAGCGGGAGCTGATAACTTAGTAACTTATCATTATTATTATGTTGCAAGATTAAGTTCACTCAGTTTTAGATTTCCTTTAACATGGTGATGGTTTTTTTAAGCTTAAGTTCTTGTTGTATGCCATGATTGTTGAACCTGTTGATGTATTTAAACTATGTATTTTCGAGCAGGTCTATGAACTTCACCGTCTGTACAGAATACAAAGGGATTTGATGAGTGAGGTTAAAAAGAAAGAATTAAACAGAAATCAGATACCAATTGAGGCATCATGTTCCACAGGTCAAATGGCATCTCAATTAACAAATGATGCCGGACAAAAATGGCATATTCCCTTGGGAAATTCTACTTGTGCTAAAACATCTGTGTCTGGAGTTGAGGGCATTTATTCTCCTTTGGATTCAATGAAAGGGATTGGCAAACAAACAAGTCCGTTTCCATCCCCAAATGGATGTAGTTCAAAAGATGTTGAGGTGCTTGAGTCCAGACCCTCGAAGGTGAGGAGAAAAATGTTTGACCTTCACCTTCCTGCTGATGAGTACATTGATACCGAGGAAAGTGAAAAGCTCAGTGATGAAAAGACAAGTGATCCATCATTCTTTCTTCCTGATCGAAACTGTAAAAATGGAAAGGAGGGTGATGTGGAACATTTTTTTGGCAATGGTGAGAAGACTGGCAATCAAGAAGACACTTCAAGATCTGAGCAATCTGTAAGGAGAAGAAATGGTTTGGCTGACTTAAATGAACCTCTTCAGGTGGAAGAAACGTACAATTCTCCACATGTTCACCTTCTGAACCGTAATCCTTGTCAAGTGGCAGCTGAATGTTCTGGTCTCTCTGCCGCTCCCAAACAAAAGTCAGAGTTTTTTGGTTTATCTAGGGAACAATTGCTCAACTCACATCATGGAACGGACAGTTGGGCCCAAAATAATGGTTATTTTGAGATCAATAGGGGTGGAAAAGGGTGGTATCAATCAGTGCCTGGGGCAGGTTAGAGAATGAACTACTGTACACTACACACTTTGTTGCCTTTCTTCTTGGTGCATGTTTATAAACTATTTTTTATTAGTAGTACAATTGAATCTTTTTGCTCCAAGTAAAATTTCCTTTGTGTTTCTATATTTTTGGAGTACATTTGTCTTTCTTATCTGGAAACAATCCCTATTGATATTTACTTCTGATCATAATTATTCGATGACAATCATGTTGCAAACATTGACAGGGAAAGGAACCATCAACACACAATCTGGTCCTCATGTCCTCAGACTGGAGAAATCACCCTTATCTTCCCAAACATTACAAGATGCACTTAGCAAATTTCATGAACCTGCATCTGATTATCTAAATGGTCGAAACAAGGCTGACATATGGAGGGAAAAGACAGTTAGTGATTTGCATATCAGTGAAAGAAATCATGAATACCCCATCAACAAGCAACCTGAGTCTGTGATACCATTACTTAGACCTGGTCTTTTTGCAGCTGCTCCTTCATCTGATTTATCTAAGTCTTGGTCTCATTCAGCTTCTTCTTGGGAAATGGCCAATAGCAGCCTAAGCCAGAGGTTGATGCCAATTCAGACACCTCCATGTCATGCATCTGGTGCTTTGACTAGGAGTTCCCAGTCACAAAGCAATGGGATATTGGAAGAATGCTGGCCTCTAAATATGAATTCCAAGCCTAACACAGGTTCTCGTTGTGATGCACCTCTACAGAATGGATTTTGCCCTGGGTCTTCATCTGGGTCCAAGGAACCATCATTGAACATCTCTTCTATTAGCTACGACTATCTCAATCATAAAAATGACTCTAAGATAATGCTTGATCACTTTATCAACAATGTTTCATCGAAATCCTGTAGGGGTTCAGATTCAAATTGTAATAACTTAAGGTCTGGAAAAGATATTGACTTGAATGTTCTGCTTCCAAATGGTTCATCCAACAACCTAGTTCCCCAGTCAGGCACTGGGATAATTGATGGAGAACAGAAGAATGAGGAGTGTCATGTTATGTTACCCTGGCTTAGAGGAAAAACAACTTGTAAGAATGGAGTACAAAACTCTGCAGGTGAGTCAGGCTTATTCCGTGCTGCCTCATTGTCCAACAACGATGAAACTGGAAAGGAACCTATGCACAATATAACTTCAGTTTTGTGTTCCAATGACATTGAGGTGAGGCGGACAGAGGTATATGAAAGACCCAGGGATAAGAAAATTCTTGGTGTTCCCATATTTGAGAAGCCTCATATTTCTGCCAAGGAGTTGTCTTCAATCACTTCTCCATCTGTATCAAACCCTAATCCATCTGATGTAAAGACAGTGGAAAATAAGAAAAAACAGATATTTGATATTAACTTGCCTTGTGATGCTGCTGCAGTTGAGTTGGACAATGAAGCATTCACTGAAACTGCTGCTAGCAAGACAAGGTCTCCTGCAAAAGCAGACTCTAGAAATCAAATTGATCTGAACTTGAGTATGAGTGAGGATGAAGGATCTTTCACAACTATACCAAGTGACAATGTAAAAATGAAGACAGATATAGATTTAGAAGCCCCTGTTGTTGTTGAGACAGAGGAGAATGTTCTTTCAGAAGAAAAGCCTCTTGAAAATTCTCTACCATCATCGCAAGTCCTACAGAATACAGTTGAACAGCCAAAGGATAATGAACTTATGACAAAGGCAGCAGAGGCAATTGTTGTCCTGTCATCTCTTTCCTGTGAAGTGGACGTTGTGACCAGTGAGAGTCCATCAGAATGTCCAAAGGTGGACCTGCTAAATTGGTTTGCAGATATAGCTTCCTCATGCAAAGATAATCAAGAGGGAAAGTGTGATGTTTCAAGGGAAAAAGATGCTGAGGACAACGATGAGCGTTCCTATGGAGGATTGGATTACTTCGAGGCAATGACATTGAACTTGCCGCACACCAAGGAAGAAGACTACATGCCCAAGCCTCTTGTTCCTGAAAACTTCAAAGTGGAAGAAACAATTACTTTGTTGCCAACTCGGACACGAAAGGGGCCAGCAAGGAGAGGGCGGCAGCGAAGGGACTTCCAAAGGGACATTCTTCCAGGCCTTGCATCTTTATCAAGGCATGAAGTAACAGAAGATCTTCAGACATTTGGTGGGATCATGAGGGGAACAGGTTATTCATGGAATTCAGGATTAACTAGGAGAAGCTCATCTAGGAATGGTGGTGGCCGGGGGAGGCGACGGACACAGGTTGCCCCCTCTCCCCCTACACCAATGGCAACGAATGAAACTAGCACCCCACTTATGCAGCAGCTTAATAACATTGAAATTGGATTGGAGGATAGAAGCCTAACAGGTTGGGGCAAGACAACCAGAAGGCCCCGCCGACAGAGGTGCCCGGCTGGTAACCCTCCATTGATCCAGTTAACCTAATCACTATAAGAGGCTTAAAACTTTTAGATGACAATTTATAGAGGTAAGCAGTGCCGGTTTTCATATTAATGGAACACATGATGTTCTCAGGCATGGAGATTTCTCTTGTAAATTTTTCAACCCGTATTTGGGTTTATGCTTGATTCTCAGTCTTTGGGGTGGTAACAACTTGTATTATTCTTAAATAATGTTGCATGATTTCTTCTCATTTTTTCTATAGAACTGTTGAGATATATACAGTGTTCCTTCCATTCACTGCTCTCACATTCTAGGATTTTTATCAATGATTTTATGATTACAGTCTCACTCTGCATGAGTTGATTCTCCATCTTAATCTAATAGGATTTATATTAGCTTACATTTTTTTGACATTATAGTGTCAATTTATTATATTTATTCCTTTGTTATGGATATGTATGGTCATATTGTGGTCCCAAAGCACAGCTCATTTTGTTGTGTAATCATAGACTTAATAAAATGTTTGTAATTGTCAAGGAACCATAGGTATAAATTTTTCCCATTATATTTTATTCTTTTTTTATTTTTTATTTTCAAAGCATGTGCAAAGTTTTCTCTTTTCATTCTATGGTCCGTTTGAAGCTGGTCAATGGTAGGTGGAGGAAAAAATTGATCAAACTTGTCTCATAAATGTTGGAATCTCAGGCTTATTAGATAGTTTGAGGAACACACCAATAAATTATTGGAATATGTTGCAGTGCAGTGTACCTTTCCCTCTGCATTAGTCTGAGAAGAATGCTCCCATAGGGTGATACATGAATTGTTTGTTAATTTTGTTGCACGTTGGTTGGTTGAAGAAGTACTAAAATACTAAAATTTAACGCAAAGAGTGCTGTCTGTGTGGGAGAAAAGATATTATTTTACTATAAAATCCATGTTTGAGCTTAAGATGACCATCACTAAGTCATAAGTGGGACTTGCATTTGTTCTCTAACTTGGTTTATGTTTTAAGGATCTTTTGTTGCTTTGACATAGGTTTTAAAGTGTTTCAAAACATGTTATAAGAAAACAAAAAAATAAGTTAAAGTAAGCATTAAACACTTTACTAAGATTGTCAGTTACACTTTACAACTGTTGAGAGACAAAAATAATCTCTAGACTCGGGGAGAAGAAAATAAAAATATTTTTAGGTAAAATTATTTTTATGTGAAAGTTGAATTGAAAATATTTCTCATTAATTTCTATACAAGAATTAGTTTACTTGAACTGAAACAATTTTAATTTTTGACAAAAATATTATTTTAAGAATGTTTGAAAAATGAGTGTGTTCAATACAATTAAAATAGAAAGTTAAGAGCTTAAAAGATAATTGATTCTATAATTTTTTTGTTCTCTACCCACATGAGAGAGGAGTTTTTTTTAAAACATTCAACATAACAATAATCTTAAGATAGATAAATAACTTATATTTTATATTTTTAAATATTTTGAAACACATACTTATCAATATTAATATTATATTACAAAATTAGTAAATATCACTTCTAGTTATCATTTGACATTCTTTCCATGCAATACATAAGTGCTGAACCATTGTCACAGTAAAAAACAATCATTTCCAAATTTTAATAGATCAAACTACAAACTCAAACCCTAATTGAAATTATATTTAAATCTAGTTTTACTTGTGTTCTAAATTTATATAAACTATTAAACTAGACAACTCAATGTTCACTCTTATTTTCTATTTCATTTGTTTGTGTTCACTCAATTTCTCTATGAAGAAGTCTCAGTAATTTCTATGTCCAAACTATTGTTATTTCTGTCTAACTATTAGTGAGAGTGTGCAACTAATGTCATCTCTGTTGAATAGGTGCAGGAACAATAAAAGAAGATAATTTAAGTGAAGCTTTTGAATGATTGACTCAGAAAACCAAAACAAAGGATGCTAACATGTTTGTCCACCCCTGACCATATTAGAAAAAGTCATTTAGATGACTGAAAATGCTCATCTTTTGTTCTTTTACTTTTCTCTCTTTTAACTCAAACAATAGAAGGAAAAAAAAAGGCAAAGGTTGTGTGGTCTTTTTTGATTCTTTTTCTGACCTGCTACATACAAGATTGGTTCACATGGTAAAGACAAGAAAAAAAAGAAGAGTAAACAAGACAAGATGCCAAACAGAATTGTTCACAAGTGCATATTGTTATTCTAATACATTGGTCTATTATCATATTTATTTATTTATTTTTATACTTTTTAACCTTTTTGTTTCATTGGTAAAGGAGCAAAAGAATATCTTAAATTAAAATAAGTTAGACAAGAATAGTCCTACACACATGAAAGTGACAAGAGACAAAAATATATGTGCAAAAAATAAATGAATTGTAATTTTTTAAGCAATTATTGATTTAAGTTGTATCTTGACCACATATTAATTATGTTTTGTTGGACTAGTGTTGATTATTACAAATGGCACAATTATTGTAAAATAAGAATGAAAAATAAAGTTGATATTTTCTATTTATAAATTCTAGAGAAGAGACACCTTCCATAGATGACAATGACTTCTTAGATTTCTGAGGGCATCTTAAATTGTCTATGATTCAAATTTCTACCATTTTTTCCCCTTGTGCTTTCATCTTTTGAGATAAAAGGATTTATTTTTCTAAAGATCAATAAAGAGAAAGATACACATTTCTTAGCATTTCAATATCAATTGATTTTTGTGTGTTTGAGTTTTCATTAAATAATTTTTTTTAATAGGCTATAAGAAATAATTAATTCTAAACAATTTTTTCAAAGCCGTATTTAGTATAAATAAAATAGGCACTTATTTATGTGTTTTCAATAAAATGATATTCATATTTTTATAATTTATATTATTTTTGTGTTTTTAATAAATGAAACCCATTTCTATTGTGTTTTACTTTTTTATATTTTTTTATAAAATGATACCCATTTTCTTTATATTTTAATAAAGTAATATCCATCTTCAATATTTTATTTATAAAATACTTTTTAATTTATTATTTGCAATAAGATATTTTTTAATTTATTATTTGTAATAAAATATTTAATTTTATATTTTAAAATTTAATTAATAATTTTCATAATTTTTATTTAAATTTTAGTCAATATATTATTTTTAAATGAAATAAGGAAATTGAGTGTCATTTTTATTAAAAGTATAAATAATATGAATATTATTTATTAAAAATGATAAAAAATATATATTTATTTAAAGTTAAAAATATGAATGTTGTTTTATTACTAAAATAAGTGAATGTATATTTTAAAATTAGAGGCGAAAAAGTAAACATTAGCATGTAAACTGGTTTGTCAAACTGTCAATTCCTAAATCCGTTTTCACTGTCTCACCTACCTTACCAAATTGAAGAATTAGAATTTGATTTCTTAAAATTAAAAATTAAAATAAAAAATAGTTAAAAATCTTAAATTTTTATATTATTTAAAAAATTGCCAACTTGTACTAGTATCATAACTTAAATTATTGACACTTATCAATCAATTCTAATTTAATATATAAATATTTTAATTATTTTAATTTATCCAATTACAGATATAATTAATTAGTTAAAAATTTAGAAAATATTTATATAATTAATTATGTTTTTAATATATATGTATATAACTCATATTTTAAAAAGACAAAAATAAAAAGAGAATTGACAGGACCCACAAAAATTGTAAACCCAATTTATTATGGTGGATCATTCTATTCTGTCTTATTTTTTACCAGGACAAAACATATCAAATTGATCAAACTTTTTTGTCACTCCTGCTCCAAACTAGAAAAAAATGTTAAAGATTACTTATAATTTGAGGAAGATAAATATAATTTTTTAAAAATAAAATATTTCTTGAAAGATACATGTTTAATTTGTTTTAGCAGTAATATAATATGTTTATGTTTAATTTATTTATACCATTCTGTTGATGAGTTTTGTAAATTCATTGGTTTAGGATAAGAGACATAAGTTTCTTCTTTCTATCATTTATAAACTAATTATTCTCTTTTAAGGAAAAAAGATAAAAGAATAAAAATCCGAATTTTAGTTGACCAAGATTTACATCCTTTTTCACATTTTTTTTTATCAACAAACTACATAATTAAAAAAGAAGAAGATAACCGGTGACCTAGAAAAAAATCTGGTGAAAAATAGGTTAACTTTTTTATTTCAGTATATTATTATAAAAATAGGTTAAATAGTGTAATAATTAAATTAAACCATGCACAATTTTAAGGTTTACATTTAATAATATTTTTAAAATGAGGGAAACAGTACATAGAAAAGAATGAAATAACATAATAGAATAATATTATTAAGTGTTGTGTGGGACATACATAGATGGTACCACATAGAAAGAGAGAGAGAGTGTGAAATAAATACTTAATTTTGATTGGCTATGTCTCTGTTTAGTTGTTGTTGGTACTTACTTTTTTACCATAAAATAACACATAATTTGGTTCTGTTCTTGAAGATCTTTCTCTCTCTCTCTCTCTATCACTGTTTTTCTAACACAACATAGCCAAAGTACCTTTCTTGTCATTCATTCATTCCCCAACTTATCATAATTCATATCCCATTTCAGTGCTCTGCTCTTACTTTCTTTGTCCTTTTCCCCTACCCACTTTTTTTCCTTCTTTCTCATCTTCAATCTTCCTTCTTCACCAAATCATTCGCTAATTACCATCACCCATCTTTTAATATCATTCTATATATTTGCTGTAATCCTAACTTAAATGGTTTTCTATATGTAGTCATATTTTTTTAGTTCCTACAATTTTATAATTTTTATATATTTTTTGGTTTAAATCCTTGCTTTTCATATTAGAACTTATAATTTATTTATTTATTAGTTCTTGTTTCCATCTCTAGCTTTTATTTTTCATTTAAACTTATTCTTTTAAAAATAGAAAATAAATGTAAAAAATCTACATATTCTAGGGACTAAAAAAATATAATAAAAGGACTCAAATTAAATAACTAAGGATAAAAATCATTTTATAGAAATCATAAGTGGAATATTTTCTTAAAAGAGAATGAATAAAATATGATTTTACTACCATGGATAGAAGGACATAAAAAATAATTTTATCTTTAGAGAAGAAAAAGAAAGGAGAGAGAGAGAGACAAATTATTTTTATCTCAGCCATCACTTTACAATTAGTTTTTGAAAATTTCAAGTTTCACTAAATTCAAACCTTAAAATAAATATTATTCATCATATGTTAACCACAACTATTACCACTCAAATTCACTGGTTCAACTAAATAACAAATTGAAAACCAATAAAAACATGGTAGTAGTAATTTTAAATCAAACATTCCAATGCACTAATTGACAATTCCAATACCAACAAAACCAAATTAAAACTAAACATTCACCAATTCATTATTTCTTTTCTACACTAAAGTGTGATTTGATTGTGTAAGTTAAGAGACATCTTTCCAAAAAATTAGAATGAAGATAAAGAAAGAAAGAAATTAGAGAGAGAGAAAAAAAATAATAAGTGAAGAAAGAAAGTAAAAAGAAGAATAGAAAAAAAAAGAAGATAACAACCTACATGTATTACTTCTATCATCAAATTAAGTCATATGTCTATGAACTCTTAATTCTTTTGTAGTCATAAAGCCATTTGGAACCTTCCATAAAAAATGTGATCTATCAACTCTCAAAGAATTTCAACCGAATAACTCAAGCAAATATCTAGAAAGACTATATGTTTGAACAAAAAAAAAGGAGTAAAAATGAAAATATTAAAAGGCATAGGAAGAAAAGAAAACACCACATTGCTTTGGAAAAAGAACAATAAGTGTTTCATAAACAAAACTTATTATCAAATCCTCAAAACACTTAAATCTTACATTAATTTTCAAGTATACTTTGCATAAGGAGAGCCACAAATCGCGTCATAACATTCACCTTCCTAGCCTAATTATGGCGAGGGAGTAATAATTAGGTGTATTAATTAACTCTAGTTCTTAAGTTAGTTAGATTTAGTTAAAAACACTTAACTATTTTGATTTAGAAAATACTAGAATCTTCTAGAAGAAATATTATTCTAATTCTAGCATATTCAAAACAAGAAAGAGTTATGTTTTAAAAAATGAAGTTTTTT
Source organism: Phaseolus vulgaris (assembly GCF_000499845.2). Classification (NCBI taxonomy): domain Eukaryota; kingdom Viridiplantae; phylum Streptophyta; class Magnoliopsida; order Fabales; family Fabaceae; genus Phaseolus; species Phaseolus vulgaris. The sequence continues at coordinate 9,978,399 of NC_023758.2, read as the reverse complement.
TTTTTGATATATTTTATGCTATTTTCTTCTATCTTCTTCTCTAATTCTTTCATCTTTGTCCATATGTTCCTTCCTTAATACGTTCTTGATGTTTTGTTTTCCCTTTTCAATAAATTTTGCTATACGTTTCATGTCCATTGGAGTTTCACATCAAGATGCCCATTTAATTAGAAATTTTATACCTTGGCCATGTTAAGGTAGCAGTCATATATGTTTACATTACAAATATTATCCCCAATTTTTTAAGAATTTTTACACACATTACAAACAACAGTGAATATGTCATTTTTTACAACTTCACTAAAATAATCTTACTCAATAAACAGATTGCTTTTATTGAGATAGAGAGAGTAATTAACTTCAGTGCAAATTAAGAAGAAGAAAAAATTTAATCTCCACAAATATTCTCTATAGGTTGTTGGCCAGTATGACACAACAGAATAATTTCTACAAACATTTACCTGAAAAGATGGTATCATTCTAAGATGGAATTGATTTGTTCAAAATGCAACTTCTGGTTTCTCTCTGCAAGTTATACGCTCTATGGTCCTCAAAAAACATACTAGGTCCAAACATTGTGCCATGACATTCTACATCACATCCTTGTTCCTGTGCCAAACTTTGAAAATTTTGTAAAAACATATAAATTTCTTTCATTTGCCATTCAGAAGAAGTATCTCCAGCTCCGAATCTGTAAATTTTCTTATCTATCTCAATTGAACTGAACCCAGGGACCTTCTTTAGGCCCAGTCCTTCCATCCTTGATCTCACCTTTCTGGATTCATACCAGTTTCCTCCCTCAGCATATATGTTAGATAACAAAGTGTAGTGTCCCGTATCATCTGTTCTTATTTCTCTAAGTTCTTTATGAATGTTTTTAATCAAATCCATCCTGCCATGTATTCTACAACCATTAAGCAAAGCACTCCATGTGCTAGCATCTATAGGTAGACATGTTGACTTAATTATTTCATATGCTCCATCGATATCACCGGCACGGCTTAGAAGGTCAACTATAGAGGCAAAATGTTCTGCATTAGGCACTATGCCATAATCCCTCATTAAGTCAAAATAGAACTTTCCTTCTTCCACTGATCCAGCATGTCTGCAGGCAGATAAGATATTCAAGAAAGTTACTCCATTTGGTTTAATATGTGACTCTACCATTTTGGTGAAGAGGGTGGTGGCAGAAGTTATATGACCATGTATGCCATAAGCAGCAATCATGACACTCCATGACACCACACTTTTTTCCGCCATGCTATCAAAAACTCCTTTGGCTGTTAGAAGGTCCCCACTCTTGGCATACATGTCAACCAGAGCTGAATCAATGTATAAATCTCTCTGCACACCAGATACAATGAGCTTATGGTGAATCCATTTTCCCTTCTCCAGATAACCCGAATTGGAGCATGCTTGAATTGCACTTAAGAAGGTTACTTCATTAATGTCAATACAATTGAAGTACATCTCATCAAATAGCTTGAGTGCTTCTACTGAAATGCCATTTTGAGAAAACCCAGAAATCATACAGTTCCATGTCACAATGCTTTTCTCCCTAATCTTGTCAAAAATTGTGTATGCTAAATCCACAAAGCCACATTTTGAATACATATCCATCAATGAGTTCTGAACAAATTCATCCCGGAAGCCTCTTTTCATCACATGGCCGTGTATCTGCTGTCCAAATAGTATTGAACCAGCATCTGCACTGGCTGAAGTAGAACTTGCTAAGCTAAATGTGTCCGGCATTAGCCCCTTTTCTAACATACGTGCAAAGAGCACCATGGCTTCCTTGTTTAAACCCTCCTGCGCATAAATTGATATTAGAGTGTTCCATGAGACAACACTGCTATTTCCAATTAAATGGAGAAGCTTTTCACAACTGCTTATTTTCCAAAACGCAGCATAGAAATCCATCAGTGCAGGCCCTATATCAAGATCAGCACCGTTCATTTCTCTCCTCAATATGAAGCTATGAACTGACATTCCCTCTTTCAACCAGCCTAACCTAGCACAACAAGACAGAACACTGATCATTGTCACCGCATTGACTTCAACCTCCGATTCCTGCATTTTCCTAAAAGCATCCATGGCCTCCTCAAAGCATCCATTCTGATAACACGAAGAGATCATAGAAGTCCAACAAGAAATACTTCGGTCACCAACACTTTCAAACACCCCTTTTGCTCCAGACAAGTAACTGCACTGACTGTACATAACAATAAGAGCATTCCTCAAACTCGCATCACCAACCATCTCTTTCCTGATTCCATACCCATGGACCGATTTTGCCAGCTTAAGGCAACCAACCTTGCCACAAGCCTCAGCCACGCTGAGCATTGTAACAGAATCCAGTTCAATTCGCTCGGAAACCATCCAATGCAACATCTCCAACCCTTGTTGCGGTCGCCCATTCTCCACATAACACGCAATAACCGAACTCCACGAAACTAAATCTCTGACATGCATTTCATCAAACACATTCCGGGCATCATTCAAACAACCCAATTCCCCATACATGCTCAACAACGAAGTGCCAATGACATGATCATTGCCAAAACCAGACCTTACTATCCTTCCATGCACTTTCCTGCCCATAACCAAGTCCCCAACGCCAGAAACAGCTTTGAGAACAGAAGGGTAAAGGAAAGTACAGTTCTGGATGAGGTGGGAACCCTTTTGAATGTGATGGTTGTAAAGGCTAACCACTTGGTGAAACAATTGGTGCCATAAGTAACACTTGATGAGGACACCGAACATAAAGGAATCGGGAGATGGGTGGGTTTCAAAAACGAGTCTTGATGAAGGGAGAGAACCCATTTGGGCGTAGGACTCGAGGAGCTTGGTAGAGGCAAGTGGGTCGGTGTGGAGACCAGTGACGACGAGGTGGGAATGGAGTTGGGTGAGTGATCTTAAGGTAAAACATGACCTGAACAATGGCATGTACAATGTCATCTTTTTCTTCTGCTATATTTAGTTTTGTGTTTGTGTTTTGGTTGACAATGAAGAAGGCAATGGAGTGAGGAGAAAGATGGGGAAGGATGAAGGAAAGGAAATAAGGGGAGAAGAGACGACAAGAGAAGACTCAGAAGAGGCATCAAGCTCGCGGGAAAACAAATTTTTTGGATTCTTCTAAATTGCAGCCATGAAATGTTATCTTCAGTTTGGTTCCTTAACTTTTAAACAACTCAATTTAATCTACTTTTTATGTTCATAAAGTGGTTCATGATAACCATTCTGTGACAACTTAAAAGCAAAATTTCAATGTGAGAGAGATTAAGTTAGGATAAACAGTGAATAGGGAAGAGGAAGTGTAGGTGTGGGTTGGCTGCACCTGGGTGCGGAAGTGAAGGGGTGGAAGGGAAGAACAAGATGGAGGAGAGAAGAGAAGATGGAAACTAAGATGAATGATTAACTTTTTAAATATTAATGGAGTTAAGTTCAAGATAATGAATAATTTATATAATTTAACCCATATAATAATATTATACATATTACATAGAAATTAAATTTGTTTTAAGAATTTAATTGGTAGATATAGATTAAAATTCCAAATTTGTTTATTATAACTATTTGATATTTTATTTTAAGTTACTTTATTTTAAGATTTATATAATTATAATTTTTTCGTTTTGATTTTTATTTTTTATAAAATTTTATTTTGTTAATATTTAAGATAGTCTCATACCTATTATATTTACTAGCGGGACAAACACTCTACTCTCGTGCCCACTCTCGTACCTCTATCCACATTCTTTTATTTTTATCATTATAACACATCTAACACCATTAAGTAATGAATCAAAAGTTTATCCTCAATTGTTGAATCAACATTAATCATGAAAAATATTATATACAAAAGAAGAAAATATAACGAAATATGCTTCTCTTTTCTTTGTCTTGGATTCGCAAAGAGACTTAGTCAAATCGTTCTTATCCTTTACCACCATCGTTCACCACTTCCCCTTCGTATCCTCCATCACCACCACCCCCTTATTCTTAACCATCTCAATCAAATCCCAAAATGTAAGCGTTTCGTTTGTTTATTCTTCCCTTTCTCGATCCATTTTCTCACTCCTTTCGCTACTAACGTGCCTCCTTTTACTCCCTAAGCCCTATTTTTCTCCCTAAGCCCTCTTTTTCTCATAGACTAACCCTTTTCATTCCCACCGACACACTTTTTTTTTTGATCAGCAACGAATTAATAAAATTAAAAGGGACACTTTAGGGGTGTCCCACCGACACACTTTTATTTGGTAGGTTTTTTTCCCTTTCAATTTTTTATTCAATGAATAAATTCTTACTATTCATTTTTTGTTGTTTTCTTTAATAGTGTTACTTAGTCTCTGTAACAGCTTCTGTTACTCTATTATACCAGCCACTAGCCACTGTACTCACACCCATATATAAATATAACTATGCATGGCACTGTTGGTGTAACTGGTTTTACATAGAAAAATAATACAAAGCCTCTCTCTTCCCACTTATTCTCTCACTATATTCTTTTTCTCTCTTTCCCTTTTTACTCACATGGTATCCAGAGTCAATATGGCAGATGAAACACCCACCCCTGCCGCTGCCGCTGCCGCTGCATCTTCAAGCAACACCACAACCCAAATTTTTTCTGCTCCTATTCACTTCAAATTGGAATAAGGTAACTATCTCATCTGGCAAAACCAAGTCATGGCCACTCTTCGGAGCCTCAATCTCACCAAATTCTTGGATGCTGCATCTACTCCTCCCCGATTTTCCTTCGCTACAGATGAATCTACCTCCACCTTCTCTCCTTCTTTTCTTTCTTTTGAACGCCAAGATCAGGCCATTGTAGCCTGACTCCTTTCTTCCATTTCTCCCCCTCTTCTTACCAACATGGTGGGACTCTCTTCCTCTCATCAAATCTGGTCCAATCTTCAGATTCACTATGCATCAAAGACCCGAGCCTGTATCAAGAAATTACGCATGCTTTTATGCACTCCCAAAAGAGAGCGTTCCATCTCTGTTTATCTTCAAGACATCAAGAAATCTGTTGATTCCCTGGCTGCCGTTGGATCGCCCATCTCCATAGAAGAACACATTGAAATAATTCTTGATGGCTTGCCCGAAGAGTACAATGCCTTCATTACCTCTGTCACATCTCGCACAGACTCTTACACGGTAGAAGAAGTTGAGGCTCTCCTTTTGGCCCAAGAAGAACGCTTAGAAAGATATCGTAACAACAACGATCTTCTTTATTAGGTTAATGCCACTTCTTTTAATCATGTTAAACCTTCTCCAAATGCGCACAAAAATACTCGTGGCTTCTCAAGATCCAAGTTCAGTTCAAAGTCTTCTCAGTTTGTCGGTGACAGATCAACACCAAAACCATCATGGCTCTCTTCTTTATCTTCTTCCAACTTCACTTCTTCCACCAAGATTCAATGTCAAATTTGCTAGAAAACTGACCATTATGTGTCTGATTGTTGGCATAGGTATGACAGAAAACCTTCATCTTCTTTTTCTGCTAACCATTCACAGTTTGCTCCTCCATTACGTGACAATGATGAACCATCCATTCTCGGTTCTCCTCCCTCTACCCTTGAATCTCTTTGGTACCCTGACAGTGGTGCATCTCATCACTTTACGCATGATGCTTCCACTCTCCATGACAAAATCCCTTATACTGGATCCGAAACTGTCAAAATAGGTTATGGTTCTGGCTTATATATCAAACATACTGGTTCTGCAGATTTCATTAATCCAACAAATCATCATATATTCTCTCTGAATAAACCATTACATGTTCCTCATATCTATAAAAACCTTCTTAACATCTCTCAATTTGCTCATGATAATGTTGTTTTCTTTGAATTTCATCCTCACCATTGTCTTGTCAAAAAGCAGGACACCAAGGAGATACTTCTTCAAGGAAGGCTTAGAAATGCCTATATGTTTTCTTAGATTTTGTTCCCTACTCTCCATCATCTGCTCATAATACTACTGTTTCACATACTACTGACACTTACACTCTATGGCATGCAAGTTTTGGTCATGCTAATGACACTATTATTCATCGTATTATCAAACACTGTAAATTTCCATTTTCTGCAAAAAACTGATTTATGTGATTCATGCATTCTTGGTAAAGCTCATCAATTACCTTTTTCTGATTCTCACACTGTTTACACTACCCCCTTACAACTTATATATATTAATATTTGGGGACCATCTCCCACTACATCTTCTAATGGATCATATTACTACATTGGCTTTCTTGATGCTTACACAAAATATACTTGGTTTTATCTTTTACAACGTAAATCCCAAGCTACACCTATTTTTAAATCTTTCAAAACCTTTGTTGAAAAACAAACCGGGTATCAACTTAAAGCTATTCAAACAAATAATGCAAAAGAATTTTTATGCATTAAATCATATCTTGTTGAACATGGCATCCATCACCGTTTAACTTGTCCCTACACCAGCAAAACGGTTTAATTAAAAGAAAGCATCGTCACATTACTGAGGTTGGTTTGACTCTTCTTGCTCATGCATCTCTTCCTATTAAATATTGGGGTGAAGCCTTCACCACTGTCGTAACCATCATAAATGTTTTACCATTACCAATTCTTAAATTTGATAATCCTTATCACTTGCTTTTTAACAAACAACCTGATTACTCCTTTTTTAAGATTTTTGGTTGTGCATGTTATCCTTTAATGCGCCCATTTTTCAAAAATAAACTAAATTTTTGCTCTGCTGTCTACTTATTTCTTGGTTATAGCCCTCAATACAAAGGGTATGTATGTGTCTCCAACGAAGGTAAGACATATATCACACAACATGTTGTTTTCAATGAATCTCTTTTTCCATATTCACAATTTTTTACCTTACCCGATACTAACCCCACACCCTTGCATAACTCTTCATCTCTACCCTCATTAACTGTTTTGATTTTGCTTCCCCTGCATCTCCATCATCATCTCCTTCTTTAGACATTATTTCTTCTCATTCTTCTGCATCACCATCCCATATTTCTTCTCCATCTCCTATTGACACACCACCTGAGCATCCACCTATCACTCAAAATATTCACCCTATGATCACAAGAGGAAAGTCTGGTATCTTTAAACCACAAGTATTTTCATCTACTGTTGATATCGAGGTTGTTCCTTCCACAGTCAAAGAAGTCCTCAAACTTCCTAACTGGGTTGTTGCTATGAAGGAAGAGTATCATGCGCTTCTCGCTAATCATACTTGGACTCTCACTCAGCCACTACAAGACATTCAACCAATTGGTTGTAAATGGGTTTTCAAAACAAGTACAATGATGATGACTCCTTTCAACGTCACAAAGCTCGCCTAGTTGCTAAAGGCTTTCATCAACATGCAGGAATAGATTACTCAGAAACGTTCAGTCCTGTAGTCAAGCCGACAACCATCCACATCATCTTAACCATAACTCTCTCCAAACAATGGCCCATCCATCAAATTGACATCAACAATGCGTTCCTCTATGATGACCTCCAAGAATCCGTTTATATGCTTCAACCTCTAGTGTCAACAATGATCCCACTCTAGTTTGCAAACTTCACAAAGCAATATATGGTCTTAAACAAGCACCACGTTCGTGGTTCCATAAGCTAAGTCAAACTCTCTTTTCCTTTGGTTTCTCTGTAACTAAATTAGACACTTCTTTATTTATCAAAACTACCAAAACTGTTACTTTATTTGTTTTAATTTATGTTGATGACATCCTAATCACTGGTAGTTCTCTTGTTGCTATACAGTCCCTAATCTCTTCCCTACAACAACACTTTGGACTCAAAGATCTTGGTCGCCTTCACTACTTCCTCGGCATTGAGATCTCTTGGACAACTCATGGATCTCTACATTTATCCCAAACAAAGTACATCACCGACTTGCTTCACAAATCTGGAATGCTCTCATCCAAACCACAGCCTACACCCATGATATCTTCCATGCGTCTCACTCGTGATGGTACTACAACAGTTGATGATTCCTCTCTTTATAGGTCCGTTGTTGGTTCACTGCAATACATCCTAATCACCAGACCTGAGTTATCCTACAGTGTCAACAAAGTCTGCCAGTATCTTCATAATCCTCAACTTCACCATTGGAAAGCTGTAAAACGCATTCTGCGATACCTAGTTGGAACACAGTCTCATGGTCTTCTTCTACAGCCTTCACCTCATCTCACCATTGTCGCCTTTGCCGATGCTGGCTGGGGGTCCGATCCAGATGATCGTAAGTCCATTTCTGGTTATACCGTGTTCTTCGGATCCAATCCTGTTGTCTGGTCTTCCAATAAGAAAAAGACGGTCTCCCGCAGTACAACTGAAGCCGAATATCGAAGCATTGCCGCTGCCCTTGCAGAGATCAAATGGGTTTCCAATCTGCTTCAAGAACTGAGCATCTCTTTTCCAACACCAAAGATTTATAGTGACAACTTAGGAGCTGTTCTTCTTACTGCTAACCCCATTATGCATTTCAAGACTAAACACTTTGACCTTGATCTACACTTTGTGTGCGACTCCCTTCAACAACACCAACTTCAGCTCTCTCATGTTCCAAGCCATCTACAACTTGCTGACATTCTCACCAAGCCTCTCACTGGGTCTTCCTTTCACAAGTTTATGGCTAAACTAATGGTTGTCTCTAATCCCACCATTAGTTTACAGGGGGATGTTACTTAGTCTCTGTAACAACTTTTGTTACTTTGTTATACCAGCCACTAGCCACTGTACTCACACCCATATATAAATATAACTATGCATGGCACTGTTGGTGTAATTGGTTTTACATAGAGAAATAATACTGAGTCTCTCTCTTCCCACTTATTCTCTCACTATATTCTTTTTCTCTCTCTCCCCTTTTACTCACAAATAGTTCAGTTATAAGTTTGATTAAATTGTTGTTTGCATATTTTATGATGTTATTTGTGTCAGCACAATAATAACAATATTGTCATCATACAATGCTAAAGACATGCATAAATGAATAAAAAAGAAAAGTAAATTCAGACATTGCATTTCCATCTTCTACTTTATAATTAAAAAACAACACTTACTGGTTGGTTTCGTGGTTCTGGAAGGAAACTACGACTTCTCATATTTTGAATTTTGGATATGAAAATAGAAAACGAAAAAGGTGTTTGATGGGATAAAAGTGAAGATAAACGGGAGAAAAAGATGCAATTGTGCAATGTTCCTCAACAAATCTCATTTTGCAATATTTAGTTTTGAATTATAAATTTTTTGAATTTAAAAATAGTGTTATCTCTTTTGAGATATAAAATTAAAAGTACTCACAAAATGACAAATATCTACTCTCATATATTTTTAAAATAATAAAATAAAATATAAATATAAGGATAAAATTGGAATAAAATAAGAGGAGAATCCTTTATGTATAGATTTGTGTTAGAAAATTCAACCCATTAAATAAAGATCAGAAAAAAGACGTATAAACCTATTGTATTAAACTTTTAGGTTGGAAATTATGTGAGTTTAATTTATATTTTATTATTGTTAAATCTTTCTAATAAATCTCCCTAAAAAAACCAACCATTTGAAAGACTAGAATTACAAGAAAATATGGTCAATTATAAAGACAACCTCTCCCATTTCAGGAGGTTACACTTTTGAACAATATACACATTATATATGAGGTAAGGTTATGTAGTTAATCAGTATCTTCACCAGTGTGATGAAATGTAAACTTATACACTAGAATATAAGACGTGGCTAAGTGAGTGATGACATAGAAGGCCATAATAATTGTGCAGGTCACACAAGAGGTGCTTTTGTAGCAGAATATTTTCAACCTCTCAATCCCCAACCCAATTGAACAGGGCATATAGTTCACCTTGGTATTTAAGCTTTGACTCCATCTTTTTCATTCATCATTTGGTGGGTCAATGGGTATTTCATGCCTTGCTCTATTGTACTTCTCCCGTAGTTGCTTAATTGGGATGAAATCTCCAGCTGAATCCATTCCATAGAATAGAAAAGAGATGTAGGGATGATCAAATCTTCCCTGGACACCAACAAAAGTGCAAATTAAATGATAGAAATAATAGCATAGTGCATGGCTTTCAAGTATAGATCTATCTACTCACCATGTCTGGCTTATCAGGTATTAAAAGATTATCCTCTGGAACTACAAAAGAATACCAGAAAAATCAATCTGCAAGTTACTTGTATTCAGAAAGAAACCAATAACTATGCACATCAAAGCAATTCACTTCTGAGAAAATGTAAAAGATAAGCAATACTAAACAAACACCATTAAATGTAATGTAGATAAACACATAAGCCTGAAGAATTAAGTAATCCAGCTTTACCATATGCCACTAATAGATTTGGTTCAGCACGTACATCAACAAGAACCTAGACATTATAAAAGAAAACTGATTAAATTCCAGCAGTAGCACACTTCTTGGACAGAGCCAGTTCAACCATTAGCAAAATGAGATAAACTAAGATGGCTATGGATCAACATACAACTTATACACTTCCAACCACATTGTCTTGCATAAGTAATCATGAAAATGATGTTTTAACCAAAATGTCTTCTCAATACGAAGAGAAAGAATTTAAAGAAGCAAATGGGTCCTTCCGCCACCTTAATGAAGCCTATCAAGCTATAACAGATATTATCAAAGTCAACCTTCAAAAAATAATAGACATATGACAATGATAATAAGGTTTTCCAGTGTTAATGTTAATTACTTCCTATGCTCCATCTATGTTAACAAATTCTAAATTCTAAATTGAGTGATTTTTTATATTCCAATAAAAAAAATTATCCTTAATTTGTGTTCAAAATTAATTACTCTCTCGATCAAAGTACTGCATTCATTTAAAAAATAGACTATTTCAGTAAAGCTGTTTTAAAAATTAGTGTATTTATTATTCTTCTTATCATTTGTGAAAAAACCTTAAACTATACTCATTGGAAATGAGGGAGTAACAATTAGAACACAGTATTTTATTGCATAATCTACTTGTTGAAAGGATTAGTAACAAAACAAGTTGAAAGGATTAATGACAAAACAAAGTAACAGAGAATGGTAGTGTACTGGTACTATGTTGAGAGGAGAGAAACGGAGAAGAAATATAATGAATTCTAGATATACATACGAATATTTTTATTTACAAGGAAAAATAGATATAATAACAAGGAACAAAGTCAATATCTAATAGTACAAAATATTTAGTAAGATATTTACTTAAGCCTTCCCCTTCAAGTTAGAGATTATGTAACATGAGGGAAGCTTCTTTGTTACAAATGTCATGAACACAAGACCGCTGAAGTGACTAAGTGAATATTTGGTTTTCCTGGACATAACTTTCTCTTTGTCAAAGTTACAATCATTCTTCAATATGTTTTGTCCTTTCAAATCATAAACCTTTGTTTCGCATAATGCTTTCGGTGTAGACGGTTTAGTGTGTTATAGTGTGTAGATGGTCTCCCATCAGATCATCTAGTCCTGGTATAGAGATAGAAAGTCTTTCTTTTATATTGTCTAGTCTGGTCGTTCAACCTCTATGTTTGTACTAGACAGTCTGATGTGTCTACATTAACCATCTAACACATCTTAATGATGAATTTATTTTGTTGGAGTGGTTGGAAGCAAAAGTTCTCAAAGAAACCACATGGTAATTAGTTCTCATGAGAGAAATGCTAGTGGTAAAGAATACTTTTTTGAAAAATGTTGGCAGTAAAAACCACGCTTGCCAAAAGTAGTAAATAGTAATGTTGGTTGGAAGAAAAAAACAGCTTGAAAGTTGTTAGGGATGAACAGTAACATCAGTTGGAAACAACTTGCGGGGAAGTCATCGAGAGTGAACACTAACACAAGCTATGTACAATGACGAATAACAATGTATCCAGCATGAATAGTGATTCAAGACCTCTGCCACGGAACAATTGATGTCACCTGCAACAATCTCCTCCTTAGGAATTGTGTCGCTAAGAATCGAACTCGTGACCTTGGCTCTAATACCAATTATTGGATTGAGCACTTGCCACTAGGATGAAAACTATAACTGATAGTCAAGATGCAACTCTTTCTACTTAAAAGCGTAGTAAGCGCCACGATTTGATTGTGACTTGACTTATCTGACCTCCGTCACGGGACAATTGATGTCATCTGCAACAATGCTACTTATTCTCTATCATGTTTTTAATCTTATAAATATGTGATTGATAAAAGTTGTGTTACCCAATCGATCTATTATTTTTTAGTAGTTATTGTCGTTGTTTAACTTTCTCCTACATTGTTACTTTATAATGTTTTTTACCTCAATTTTAATTACTTTATTGGCATAGTGAATTATCCATCACAATTCTTAAAAATCATTTTTTTTGTCTAGTAGATGCTTACTTAAGGAAGATTGTCGGTGATAATCTTATTGAAGGAATATACATGTTGTCTGTTAAGTTTTTTCATCAAATAATTATAATTTTGTTTTCGTTAATAATAATAATACAAATATTTATGTTTTTTTCTTTTTAGAATATTGATTCTTGTAAGAATGCTTTTGTTTGGCATTCTAAATTTGGATATGTCTCTCATAAAATTGTTCAACTTTTGAGTAATGAAATTCTTTTTGGTATTCCACATATTTTTTCTACTTTAAAATGTTAAATTTGTCCTCTTGCTATGTTTTGAAAATTATCATTCACTTTAATCAGTAAGGTGTCTCAATCATTATTTGATATATTACATTGTGATATATGTGAGCTTTATGGTAGACCTACTTATGATGGAATGACAAACATTTTTTTCTAAGATACTTTATATAAATTTTCTTGTGTGGAGAGACCTCAACAAAACTCAACAGTTAAGAGAAAACATCAACATCAATTGATTCAGGTCTTATTTTTTTCAATCCAAGTTGGTGGGACTCTGTTTACACTACTACCTTTCTAATTGACATGGTTCCCTCTCCGGTACAACAACAAAAATCACCTTACCAAATCCTATATGGATCCAAACTTAATTATCACTCTTTAAAAACTTTTGGATGTTTGGCTTATGCATGAACTTGGCTCTCCTCCATAAACAAATTTAATGTTTGCACCATTCCATCTATTTTTGTTGGTTATCCTAGAGGTTACAAGGGATACAAATGGTACAATCTAGAGACTAAACAATTTTTTATTTGGGAATGTGCTCTTTCATGAAAAAATTTCCTTTCAAGATGTGACTTCTTCTAGAGATTTTCCTTTTCATTGATGCTATGGTAATTCCTTTTCTCGTTGCTAATAATTTGTCCTTGGATACTTCTATTGTTCATCAATGTAGTGAGTCTAATGGTGCATCTGAAACATCAATGTAGTATTGATGATCTTGAAGCCTTTGTTCGGAGATCATTGAAAGTGTCTAAGAAACCATTTTATTTGTTTGACTATGTGTGCTCTAGAACGTCAAATCCTTATCTCTATTGATAATTTTTCTAGAAAAACTCAATTCAAAATACAAAATATTTGTCAATCAAATTTTCACTAATGAGCCTCAATTCTATCGTCAAGCAATGTCCAACTATGAATGGAGAGATGTCATGGATCTAGAGATTAAGGCTTTGGAAGATAATGACACCCAGTCTTTAGTTCTCAAAGGTATTACAGAGAGTACATATGGGTTTTCAAATTGAAATATGTTGAAGATCTCACATCGACTAGAGATAAGGATATTTCATAGTATATAAGTGAGTGCAAACCTTACTTTATGAGTTAGTTTTATAAGGTTGAGTTAGGGTTAAAGTCCACTTCTTAACATAGTATCAAAGTCATCTGGAGTCTATCTTAGCGAAGCTTGTTGGACTTATTAGACTACCCGCTATCGGAATACCCATTGTATAATTTCACACACGAGTTGGCAGGTCTCGATGCGAGGGGTGTGTTAGAGATCCCACATCGACTAGATATAAAGACATTTCATAGTATATAAGTGGGTGCAAATCTCACCTTATGAGTCAGTTTTATAAGGTTTAGTTAGGATTAAAGTCACTTCTTAACAAAATACAATGTTGATGGTTCAATCGACAGATACAAAGCTCAATGGGCAGCCAAAGGCTACACATAATAGGCTAAGATTGATTTCTCAAACACTTTTTCACTAATTGTCAAACTTACTTCTGTAAGGGTCTTATGGGTCTTATTAGCTATTATTGGTATTAAGAAGTGAACTTTAAGCTTCACTCAACCTCACAAAAACCGGCTTATAAGGTGAGGTTTGCACCCACTTATGTACTATGAAATGCTCTAATCTCTAGTCGATGATACTGATTTCTTAGGTAGCAAACCGGTTACACTACCTATGGATCCCAATTTAAAACTCAGTCTCAATGATGGTGACTTATGTACTTGATCATTTTCAAACTAGACATTACCTTTGCAGTTCACACACTAAATCAGTATATGAAGAATCCATTAACAACACATTTAACTCCATCCCACCACTTGTTACAGTACTTGAAGTTCACTCCACATCAAGGTCTTTTTTTCCAAGATACCAACAAATATCATCTTTCGGCGTATGTTGACGTAGACTTGGCAGTTGTTTAGACACCATGAAATCAATCACTAGCTTTTGTGCTTTCCTTAGTAATTCTTTGATTTATTAGAAGTCTGTCAAACAAGGTACACTCTCCAAATCTTCGGTAGGATTAGAATATCATGCTTATCATCAATGACCAATGAAGTGGTTTAGCTATAATAATTACTCAAACATTTTGAAGTTTCAATTGACACAACTATGCTATTTTACAATAACAAATTTGTCATGGACCTTGCTTTTAACCCCTTCCACCATGAGAGATTTGAACATATAGATATTGGTTATCATTTTATTCGGGAACTTGTTCAAAAGCAATTCTTCACTCTCATTCATATCAAAACTAAGCATCCAATAATTGATATATTCACAAGGACCCTTCCTACCAGTTCCTTCAATCGTTTCATCGACAAGTTGAGAATCATAAACATCTTTTGTCCAACTTGAGAGGATATTAGAATCAAATATAATTAGATAATATATACAATAAGTTATTTTGTTTCCTTTAATATTTAGTTTGTTAGTATATTGCTATTTGTTGGAGATCCCACGTCGACTAGATATTAGAGCCTTTCATTGTATATAAGTGGGTGCAAACCTCAACCCTATGAGCCGGTTTTATGGGGTTGAGTTAGGCTTAAACTCCACTTTCGTAATACTATTATATGTAGTGCTCTCTCATCTGTAAATAGATATTTTGATTCAATGAATTCTTTTATTTTCTTTCTCTCGTGATAATTCTTGCAAATGCAATTTCTATGAAGTTAATCAAACCTGATAAAATGGTTGAGTGGAACCACGAGACAACTTCTTAACTTGTGCATTGTCCATCCATGAACTTGATTCACTGCATACCGGATCCATTCCACAGACCACAGCTCTATAGCCTGCAACGTATTTTGAGCAATCAAAATGTAGGAAGCGGAATGGAAATCGTCAATATCCAACTTATGATTGTGTACATCAATGATCCATATGAAAGATTTACAAGGTGTCAATGAAGTTATTTTTTCCTGCATCATCAATATTTTAGTTCCTGACCCGATGCTGGGAATGGCAATTATTGCAACATAATTATTACTTTATCTATTGCAAAGCTTCAGATTACAACTAAGAAGCATCATTTTCATTGTCAGATCATCTTGCATACTTGAAAATTAATAATAGTTTTCTGTACTAAATGAAAGGTATTTCAACCACTTACCAAATTTTTTATGTCTCACTTTTTGACCCAAGCGAAATGCATATTGTGCATTTTCATGAGCCAAAGCTTTAGCTGATGCAGCTAGAGACTCTGCTTCAAGTTTGGAAATTTCATCCCGTAATTCAGCAGCCAAAGCATAATTCTCATTCTCAACAGCATTCTGAAGGTCTGAACTGCAAGGAAACAAAAATCACTGTCAGTATTCAAGTTGACCCACAGATAAGTGGAAGGGGAAAAAAGGCAATTTATCATGATGAAGAAATTAGCTTGACACAAAAGAAGAAGAAAACTCACCGAAGACGTATAATACTTAGACCTTTATCTTGAGCTTCACTTTTTGAAGATAATCCCCTTTTTGACTGTTGTTGCTTGATTACCTCTTCTTCAACCTTCCAAAAACATCCAAACAAGCTGCAAGTCATTCAATGCTCCAATTCCACAAAATTTAGATCTCTTGAAGACTTGTATATAGACAAAGATAAACTGATGAACATGTTATTGCTGCAAGCTATAGAGGGACTAGATTCCTATGAAGGGTGAAAAAAAAAACGACAGAAAATAAAATCACTGACAGAAACTGAAAAGTGTAAATTCAACCTCAATTAAGCCTACACAATCAACCAAACTCGTATATCCATATAGGATAGGATAAGTGGCAATTTATCTAACCTCAGTAAGTTTGTTTCTCAGTTGCTGTGCAGTGTCATACTGCTCCATATTTAAAGCATACTGAAATTCAAAGTTCCAAACAAATGAAGCATTAAAAACTGTTCCATGAAATTGAAATAACCCCTACCCTACTTAACTTCTTAGGGAGGAATAAAAGCAGCCGGACCTGTACTCTTGTGGCCAAGTCTAGCTGAAAGAAGAACATCAAGATATCCTCATTAGCACTCTCACTGTGCTCTGAACTTGAATCCAACCCTTGTTCTCCCCCTCTAAACATCCATGCTGCTTCAGCCTTAAAACCACTGTGCCTTGAAACATAAGGGTACCCAATCAAGAAAAAGCTTTGCACAGAATGGTTCCAAACCAAGTGTCTGCCGGAAGCAGAGGTAATTTGGGATCTTTTTGATGGCTCAAAGGGTGCCATCCAATATGGGGATGATCCACATAATCTGCTCTTTCCACAAGTAGCTAGAGTACTCAATGACACACTTTGCACCATTTTGTGCGGGAAGCAAAAAAATTATTCCTCTCCCTAAAAGGAAAAATAGAAACTCAAATTCACCCTTTCCTCCAGAGAAGAATGTTCCTGCATTAATGAAATTACACGAGGGGAAATTATGCAATTTCAAAACCATAATATGCAAATTCAATTATTCAATATGCACACTCCACTGAAAAAGCAGAGAAAAAAACTCACTTTTTCATCAAAGTTAGTGAAATTTTGGTTAAATTGAACTTAAACTAAACCGTTTCTTATCTGGTTATTGCGAGAGAATAGAGGATTAGAAATGGAAGCTAGAAATAACAAGAGGGTACTGTGTACATGAGTTTTTCTTTTCAGAAAATTAGAGATAGGTTTCCCCGGGAAATAAACAGAAAAACATTACCAAAAAGCAGTGCAGAAAAGGACGTAGGAAGGATTTCAAACTGCGACGATGGCCTCACAGTCACGAGCAACAAAGCAAATAATAATATCAAGAATACATAAAAGTTAAAAAAAATGTAACGAGTATATTGAAAATTTCAGTTACTTTTTTTTAACTGAATTTTTTAATTATACTTTTTAGTGGTCTCATCTCAAGAAACTATAAAAATATGGCTAAGTAGTTAATTTTATGGTGTCAATATAAACAGTATTTATTTATTTTGGTAATTAAAAGTAGTTTATTCAGATAATATAGTTTGATTTCTCAGAAGACAATTGTTTTTAGAAGCAAGTAAGATTTAAGTTTGAGTTTTACGCAGAAAGGGAATTATATTTACTTTGTAAATGCTGCTAATTTAAACTAATTGTGAAGTTAAAATAAAATACTGATAGTTAAACCCAAAATATAGAAGCTGGAAGATATAATTTTTTTTTTAGTGTTTAAGTGTAGATGTTTATGCTAGGGAGATAAGACCTAGAGAACTATTGAATGACTTTGTCTCCTTCCTTCCTTCGGGCAGATTATTAGAGCTTCACTGCAGTTCTTCTCGTCTTGATGCTGCACCCTCATGTCTCGGTCGCTCTATCTCAGGTGAATCCAAATGAGGGTACTTGCAAAAGGCACTCCGACGCTCAAGTCAGTAAAAAAGGGATTTGACACTCGAGGTGTATAGTGATAAGACGTACCTTGTTCTTGGGATATGTGTTATTAATATTATTTTAATGAACTTACCTTATTCGGCCGGATTAGTGGAGTGGATCGCACTTAGAGAAATATTACCTAGTTCTTAATGGTAGTTTAACTTTACTGACCTTGATTTGAGCGTTAATGGTTTAAGTGAGTCAGTCGGCCTGCATGGACGTGCCAGCCTCGTTCGGCTCGGTCAAAGAGACCGAGTCAAGGTACTTGAGCGTTCGGTCCATACCAGTACACTTGCCCCCCATGCTCGAGGGTATTTAACCCGAGAAGTCTTCTTGGCCGATCGGTGGATTGGGTGCTTGTGACGGCAGTTGGGATATATCGGGATCTGATGTAACGAATGGGCTCTTCGATGTGATGTTTTGGTGGCGCCTCTGCACCTGATATGACCCTCATTAATGAAGGGTTTTTTTACTCCAATTTTTGGTATCTTTAGGATCGTTGGATCTTAGGAGATCTAACGGTTGAGGTGATTGGGGCGTTTCGTATTCCAAGACCCTTAAGGGTATAAATAGGGGCCTTCATAGTGTTGAGGCACTGTTTCTTTGTGCGTATTTGCTCCGATAGCCGAGTGATTTAGTGTCTCGCCGAACGATCCTTGTATCTTTACTCGTCCTTTTAGCTTTTAAAGAGGTTAGTTATGTCTTCTTTGTCTCGTCCCACTTCTTCTTCTTCGGGTCCCGCTTCTCCTCTTCCATCTCTTCCTTCTTCGTCTTAGTCTTCTTCTTCTTCATCATCGTCCGATTCTTCCACGACCGAAACTCTGTCGGTTGGGGCAATTCAAACGTTGCCCCATGTGGGAGTGGTGAGAGAGGATGACCCGATTGGTGCTTCTGATCGGTCGGGTGATTCCGAGCAGTCATCTCCTCATGGGTTTGACAGGGTGGATCCGAAGGTGACCCGGATCACCTGCTCGTTTGTGAAGAGGGATGTGGTTGCTAGTTTTTTGGACCAGGTCTGTGTTTTGAAGCCGGACGTGAGTCTGGACGTGATAAGCATCGAACCTTGTGAGCCGACCGATGTGGTTTGCTCAGCTCGGTCAACTACCGAGCGTCCTTTCTTTTACATGTATGCTTGCTTGTTTTTGGACTTGCATGTTTCTCTTCCTTTCGATAACTTCACGGTGGGTGTCCTTTGGGCACTCAACATGGCCCCTACGCAACTTCATCCCAACACCTGGGCGTCTATCCAGGCCTCCCGCCTTATCTGTGATGTATTTTGTCTTTCTCCTAGTCCTTCGACTTTTCTTAGTTACTACACTTCTCACCCGACCAGTTGGCTTTGTGGCATTCGTTGGTTGGTTGTTCGGGCAACGTGCTCCTTGGCTCCTTTTCCACTTCTTATAAGAATTTTGAAGAGAAATTTCTTAAGGTTTTCATTCGCCCCGAGGGAGCGAATTACTTTTTTGATGAAGCCGGTCGGTCCAAGTTCCCCTTATCTTGGACCAGTAAGCCGACCGAGTTTAAGGAATGGCCTCGTCCGCCCCCGAGCGTCGAGGAAGAAGAGATTTATTCTCTTTTTGATGGGCTCCCTCGTAAACTTCCAACGCGGAAGTTGGTGGCTATTTACATGTCGCCACAACGCTAGGAGGTCTCCGAGGGTACGATAACTTGCTTACTCTCAGTCGGTTTAGATATTTTCTATTTGCTTTTGGTGATTTTAACTTGTATTGTTTGATTTTTGCAGAAACCATAAGCCGAGAGGTGTCTCAGGCGAAGAATTTAGTGAATGTTTTTGGCGCGAAGGCTCTCGAATGGGGTAAGGGTCACTCGATCATAGATATAGCGGCCGGGGGCATTCATGCATCTGCTGATGCGGGTTCTTCGGTCCCTCTTGCTAAAGGCAAGAAAAGGCAGCGGGAGGGGGGGGGGGGGGATATTGCAACCACTCTTCAATCCCTGGGATCCTTGCCGACACCTCCTCCGCCATTACCGTCTCCTATCCTGGTGGACTCGCCACCGATTGATAATTTCGGTCGTCCTATTGAGATCGTTATTGTCGAGGGCCGCCAACAGAGTCGTTGTTGAAGCGCCTAAGTCACCTAGGACCTTGTTTGAGGCTGATGTACGCTTCTCCAAAGGGGTGAAGGTAGGCATTGGTTCTTCTTCACATGCCATGGTGAAAACCATTCCAGAGGAGGATCTGAACAATGGCTTGGAACTATTTTGTCGTGGCCTTGTCTTGACCTGCTTGGGTGCTGATGCCCATGTTCGGCATAAGGAGGAGGTTGTATGACTGAAACACGAGTTGGTTGAGGCTCACCATAATCTGAGGCAGGCCAATGAGGCCAACTCGTCTTATGGGGAAAAGCTCGTTTGGTCAGAGGTTGACCGCGAGTTTGCTGAGGCCCGGGCGGCCGAGTTGGAGAAGAAGAACCAGGAGACGATGACTAAGAATAGAAAGCTGAAGGAAACCTTGGAAAGGTATGCTAGCCGAGTCTCTTTGTTGGAGGCTGAGAATCAAGATCTGCAGGCGTTAAAGGCATCGATTAAGGCAGTGCTTGACAAAAACATAGACGAAACTTTGGTCATGTTAGGCCAAAGTTTTGATCAGGTTGTTCGATAGGCCCACCTTCTCTATGGCGATCCTCCTCCATCTGGTAGCTTTGACGCTGAGATGGATGTGTATGACGGCCGGATGCTGCCTTGTGGGGAGGTGGAATCCTTGAAGGCTGTTGCCGAGGAGACCGCTGCTGTTGCCGAGGAGACTGTTACCTCTGCCAAGGATGAAGGTTCTTAGGCCTCTAGGCTTTTTCTTTTTGAACTCTTGGCCGGGTTATGGTCTTTTTTTGTTATTCTCTCCCCCTGAGGTTGAGGTGTGGCCTCCCCCTTCTTTTAATTAATGCATTAGTCGTTTTCTCAATTGAAAATTTTGCAAGTTAAAACATCGGTCGGCTATACAAGTCTTTGAATTTAAAACATCAGTGGTCGATATTTGCTTTTGTAATTCTTTTTGGTTTGTAATTAACGAGAAATTGAATTTACTTAGTGTCGGCAAGGTATGCCTGTTAGGGCTTCATCCCGACCGAGCTAAGTTAAGCGATCTCAGCAGGGTATGCCGATTAAGGCCGTGTCCAGCCTGAACCAGGTTAAGTGATTTCGGCAGGGTATGCTAGTTAAGGCTACGTCCAGACCGAACCGAGTGTGAGGTATTGGCAAGGTATGCCAGTTAAGGCTACGTCCAGACCAATCCAAGTTGAACGGTGTCAGTAGGGTATGCCGGTTAAGGCTACGCCCAAACTGAATCGAATGTGAGGTATTGATAGGGTATGCCGATTAGGGGTACGTTTAGACCAATCCAAGTTGAACGGTGTTGGTAGGGTATGCCGGTTAAGGCTACCTCCAAATCGAACCGAATGTGAGGTATTGGCAGGGTATGCCAGTTAGGGCTACGTCTAGACCAAACCAAGTTGAGTAGTGTCGCCAGGGTATGCTAGTTAGGGCTACATCCAAATCGAACCGAGAGATGCGAGCAGGACACATTGAACAAAATCGTCTCTATATAACCTCCCTGACCGACGTGGCTGGGCGAGAAAGAGGACGTAAACTTTATTTCTTTAGTTGTAATAAAAATTGAGGTGCGTGACATTCCACATCCTTCGTACAATTTTGCCTGAAAGCCATTCTAAATTATAAGCATCCCCCATTGCGATTTCTCGGACTCGAAATGGTCCCTCCAAGTTGGACGAGAACTTTCCTTCGTTTCTTCTTGCGTCGCTTCGCATCCTCCAGATGAGGTCTCTCTTTTGAAAGCTCCTTGATCGGACCTTGGTGTTGTAACGCCTTGACGCTCGAAGCTTGAATGCGGTCTCTTGGATCTTGCTTTTACGAAGCTCGCTTACCAAATCGAGGTTAACCGCTAGGCTTTCCTCATTTAAGGTAAGGTCGAACATTTGCCTTCGGATGGTGAGCTCGCCCACCTCGACTGGGATCATTACATCGGTCCTAGACGTTAGGTTGTATAACGTTTCTTGTGTGGTTGTCTGAGGGGTGCATCTGTATGCCCATAAGACCTCTGTCCATCGACCTTTCGCTTTGTCGAGGCAATTCTTCAACTCGTTCAGAATGAACTTATTTGCAGCCTCAGCTCGACCGTTGTGTTAGAATATATGACCTTTAAACAAGAGGGGGTTGAATAGTTTTTAAAGAATTTTTGAAAGCTTTTGAAGGTTTAATGAAATTCCGTGTATAAATCTAGAACAAGAATCAAGTTAGCTTAGAACATCAACAATTATACAGCAAAACAACAGAAAAACAATTGATTGTTTCTTCGAAACAATCGGTTGTTTATATCAGTTGAAATATCAAACAGCTTAAAATAGAATTTAAAGGAGTTCAGGGTAAGAGAGAATCACACAAACAGTTTATATTGATTCACTCTTAAGCCAAGAGCTACATCCAGTCCCCAGAAACCACTGGGTAAACCACTATGCAATCAAACCAAATTACAAAAACACAACACACCAAAGTAGTGACCTTGAACCCTTCAAGAAACACACTACCTTTGGCAAATCACACCAAGAGTATTGATCTTGAACACCTCAGAACACACAACAAGGGTTTTAAAAAGGTTTTAATTCACATTAGTTTTAGATTCAACAATGGAATGGATCAAACTTTATTCTACCCAGATCCCACCCAAACACAACAACAATACCAACCTTTTGTCAAACATCTTGGATTTGGATTCTTCAAAGCACTTGATCACTTTTGATCAACAATCTTCCCCTATTTGATGAAGACAAATCCTCGGTTGCTTGTGTTGATCTTGATTGAATCTGAAACAACACCTGCAAAACCAAAAACTATGCAATCCAGAGCATCTCTAATAGCAGGTTATGATTACACAATAACTAGATGATGCATAAACACAAAAGCAGAAAAACCAGCCAAAATCTATGCCAAAACACACCAAAACTGCAGCACCAAACCAAACCTTAAAACAAAGTTATAGCAGGTTATAGTGGTTTTTAAGACAACACATAAACCATATTCTCCCCCTATTTTTCTTCACAAATAGAATTAAGAAGAGTGAAAAACAAAATAGTTCAAAATAAAGCAATAGAAGCATAGAAAAAATAACAAAACTTGGCTTCAATCTTCTTTTCGATACTGTAGCTCAGAAAGTTGGTTTTGAACAGTTTCAACCTGTTCATAAAGGGTCTGAAAATGTGTATCCATGCTTTGAAATTTGTTGTCAAAGTTCTAGAAGTTTGTAGCACAAAGCTCATGAATATTCCTTTGATTTTCAGCAATGTTGTCCAACCTATTGACCATGAATCTCTCAAAAGAAGACATTGAGAGAATTCTATTTCCTTGATTTCCATCACTTGTTCCAGCACCTATGTCAGCAGCAGGTTGGTCTTCATCTTGAGCATCATCATCAACCCCTTCATCAACTTCTTGATATTCTTCGTCATGTTCACCATGTGCACCACTTGATGAACCACCATGTTCACCATCCTTGCTTGCCCATCTTCCACCAATCTTGGTAAAACACATCTTGCTTAGTAAACCATTGTTCACTTCTTGTGTTGATTTCACCAATTAAGATGTATCTTCTTCAAGATCTACTTCAAAATACTTTATGAATTTAAAAATCAAGATGGCATCAAGATAATGATAGTCACTTAACCTCATAGATTTCTGCATGTGTTCCTTGATGATATGGATCCAATTGATCTTGACTTTGCTCATAATGCACCATGGGGACATGAGGCTGTGTAGCATTTTTGGTTTAGCATGAGGGAGGGGGCCGAACTCTTGGCATTTGGCGCATTTCTTCACGTACTCGCCGCAGTCTCCTTGGATGGTCGGCCAATAGTAGCCCGCTCTAAGGACCTTAGCAGCCATCGTTCGTGCCCACGAATGGTTACTGAACACCGCCTCATGTATCTCGATAAGGACATACTCAGCTTGCTCATTGGTGATCCACTTGATCAGGGGGGCCGAGTAGCCCCTTTGGTATAGATCTTCGTTTGTCATGGTGTACCAAACGCATTGTTGTTTCACCGTCTTCTCTTCTTCTGGCTTGCATGTGCCGTGCTCGAGGTACTGGATGAAGGGGGCCATCCAACTATCGATTTTGGTTTTGGCTATTGCAAGGCATTCGGTTTCTGACACGCTGGGGTGTCTTAGCCATATTTGTATGACTCATCGTTGGTGGATTTTCTTCTTTGTGATTGAGAGCCAAGATAAGGCGTCGACCCTTTTGTTTTCCTACCTTGGTATGTATTCCACAGATGCCTTGTGGAAGCGGGTGATGCTATTTTGGGCGGCATGGAAGTATCGTTGTAACAGGGGTTCTTTCACTTTGAACTCCTCTAAGATCTAGCCGACCATGACCTGGGAGTCGCTTTTGCATATGACCTTGCATGCTTCCATGTCGTAGGCTAAGTTTAGCCCAGCGAGCAAGGCCTCGTACTCAGCTTGGTTGTTGGTTGCCTTGAATCTAAATTGGAGTGCTTGCTCTAGGAGGAGATCGCTCAGTCCTTCTAGGACGACTCATGCTCCACATGTTGTTTTGTTTGAGGAGACATCCACATAGAGCGTTCATCCGGCCGACAGGTGTGGCAGCGGGGTAAGCTCGACCGAGAAGTCGGCCAGGCACTGAGATTTGATTGCCCCTCTCAGTTGATACCAGATGTCAAATTCAGAGAGCTCGACCGACCATCCTATCATTCGTTCTGCAAGATCGGGTTTGGATAAAATTTTAAAGATGGGATAATCGGTCCTTACCGTGAAGGAATGGTTTTGAAAATAAGGGCGCATTTGTCTTGCCGTCAGGACTAGAGCGAGAGCCATATTTTTGATCATTTGGTACCTCGTTTCGGCCGCATGGAGTTTCCGACTAACGAAGAATATCAGTCGTTCTTTGCCTTCGACCTCCTATACCAACGTGACATTGATCGCCTCCTCCGAGACCGCCAAATACACCAGGATGGGCTAGTCGGGCAATTTTTGGATGACTGATGGAGATGTTAGAAAATCCTTCAATTGCTTGATGATTTTCTCGAATATGTTTTCCCAGCTGAACTTGGGTGCCTTCCGAAGTAGCTGCACTATCGGCTTTGTTCGTTTGGCCAATCGGGGGATGAACATGAAGAAGGCTGTCAGGCGCCCTAGGAGTTGTTGTACCTCCTTGATGTTCTTCGGACTCCTCATGTCTATGATGACTCGACATTTGTCGGGATTAGCTTTTAGCTTTTGTAGCTTCAAACCCAGGAACTTCCCTCCCTCAACCTTGAATATGCACTTTTCGGGGTTGAGCTTCTTATTAGCGCCCTGAGGGCTTTGAATACCTCTTTAAGGTCCTCTACATGTTGGTCAAAAGAGTCGGACTTCACGACAATGTCGTCCACGTACACCTTTACACACCGACTGATCAACCCTCGAAAGATCTTATCCATAAGGCGTTGGTAGGTCGCCCCTGCGTTCTTGAGGTTGAACGACATGACCTCGTAATAGTAATTGGCGTCGACCGTTATGAAAGCTATCTTTTCTTTATCCTTGGGATGCATACATAATTGGTTATACATAGAATAAGCGTCTAGGAAGCTAAGGATCTTATGGCCGGCCGCCCCATCCACTAGCCAGTCGATGTTCGGTAAGAGGTAAGAGTCTTTTGGGTAGGCGCTTTTGAGGTTCCTGTAGTCGACGCACATCCTCAATTACCGTTCGGCTTGGTAACCATGACGAAGTTGGCCAACCAAGTCGTGTACTGGGTTTCGCATATGATCTCGACCGATAGAAGCTTATCGACTTTTGCTTTTGCTGCTAGGGGTTCTCATCATCGTAATCTCTCTTCTTCTGGACGATCGGTCGTGCTTCTTTGAACATTGATAGCCTATGTGTGATGATAGCTGGGCTTACGCCTATCATATCAGATGGTGTCCATGCAAACAAATCTACATTCTTCTTAAGCGTGGCGTGCATTATTTCGGCCTCAACTGCTGCCATGGTCGTTCCATTAGTAGTACTTCACTCCTTGTTCAGGAAGGGTACTCGTCGCTGCTCTTTCATGGCTTCCAGCCTATCCTCGATTGTCCGAGGGTCGAGATCCACCAATGCAAAATTTGGTTCGAACAGCACCGACCGGGCCTCTCGGGGTGAGCGGTCTTTCCGAGAGGATTTTCGCCTTGGAGAGCAGCCGTTCCTCAGAGGCTCTACTTTGAGGCTTTCAACATAGCATTCCCTTGCTTCCTTCTGGTCAACGTGGACTGTGAGATTATCTCCCGCCAATGAAGGAAATTTCATTGCCAGGTGAGGTGTTGATACGATCGCCATTAGCCGGTTGTGGGATGGTCGTCCGAGGAGGATGTTGTAAGAGGTATTGGCGTTAATTACCAAATATCGAATCTTGATCGTCTTGCAGCTCTTTTCCTGACCGAAGGTGGTGTAAAGCTTAATGTAGCCCTTGGTTCCCACCCTCTCACCCGAGAAGCCAACCACATGGTCGTCGTAAGGCACCATCTCGGCCTCGGGTATTATCATGGCCTTGAATGTTTTCTAGTAGAGGATGTCTACTGAGCTTCCTTGGTCTACCAAAGTCTTTCTGATGGTGAATTGTCTATATCAACTATTATCACCATCGGGTCGTCTTGCCGATAGTCTACGCCTTTGAAATCATTGTCTATAAAGGTGATGGGTGGCATCCTTAGTTAGAATGTCACCGCATTCACCTGGTGCACCGCTCGGAGGTGCTTCTTTTGTGTGTTGTTTGTACTTCCTCTGCCGGTGAAGTCGCCAACTATGGTGATAATGACCTCTCGGTTACCCCTTCTCTCGGCATCCCGAGGAGGATCATCTCTTCGTGGAGGGTCATCTCTTCGGGATTGGCAGTCTTCCCTGCGGTCCCGATCGTCCCTGGTTCATGGAGGTGACCGTCTTCTCTTGGCGGGCTCATCTCTGCGAGGGGAGTGCCTCATATCTCGGCCACCCCTGAAGAACCGGCATAGGTGTCCGGATGGGATGAGCTCCTCAGTCTTGTCCTTCAAAGCTTGGCATTCCTCAGTGGAATTGTTGGATATTGTGTTTTTTGTAACTGCATAAAAATGCACATAAGTGCACGTGATATTTTATTCTTTTGTTTTAATTGTTGATTTAATATTTCTAGGTAACTGCTCATAAAATCATTTAAGAGTAAGTTATTGCAAATACTATAAATGTAATTGTTAGCAAAGATAATAAAATATCTTCCTTTGATTTATTCTAAAACTACAACAATTGATATCAGAGTTATCTTCTTGAGGGATCTGTGAGGTTAGTAGAGTGCATAAATGGAAGGAGGTTTCAATTTTTCAACATTGGCACCATCTGTCTTTGATGGAGACAATTATCAAATGTGGGCTGTTCGTATGGAGACCTACCTAGAAGCATTAGATTTATGGGAAGTTGTAGAAGAGGAAATTCAGTCCCTTCCAGAAAAACCTACTGTGCCACAAATAAAATCATAGAAGGAAAAGAAGATGAAAAGATCAAAGGCAAAAGCATGTCTATTTGCAACTGTATCTCCTATGGTATTCACAAGGATAATGTCCTTGAAGTCAGCAAAAAAATATGGGATTACCTCAAGGCAGAATATGAAGGTGATGAGAGGATTCGTGGAATGCAAGTGCTGAATCTAATAAGGGAGTTTGAATTGCAGAGAATGAAGGAGTCACAATCCATAAAAGAGTACTCTGACAGACTTCTAAGCATTGCCAACAAAGTGAGGTTGCTTGGATCTGTGTTAAAAGATTCAAGAATTGTGGAAAAATTGCTTGTACAGATAGGTTTGAAACCACCATAACAACCCTAGAGAACACAAAGGACCTATAAAAAATTTCTCTTGAATAGCTCTTAAATGCTTTACAAGCACAAGAACAAAGAAGAGCCATGAGACAAGATGGAGCAATAGAAGGAGCCTTAACAGCCAAACATGAAGGTGGCTAGAGAAACAAAGGTAGCAAGATCAAGCAGAACCAACAAGAAAATGGAGAAGTTGTTGCACACAGGAGAAATTACCCTCCTTGTAAGCATTGCAACAAGTTAGGTCATCCACCGTTTAAGTGTTGGAGAAGGCCTGATGCTAAGTGCAACAAGTGCAATCAACTTGGGCATGAAGCTATCATTTGTAGAAACCAAAGTGAGCAACAAGATGTAAACCAAAGTGAACAACAAGATGTAGATGCTCACATTGCAAATGAGGAGGAGGATGTACTTTTCGTTGCAACTGGTTTCTCCAGCAATATTTCAAGTGCATCTTGGCTAATTGATAGTTGATGCACAAATCACATGACTTATGACAACAAATGTTTCAAGGAGTTGAAGCCTTCACAAATTTCAAAGGTCAAGATAGGCCATGAGAGTCAAATTTCAGTAAAAGGAATAGGAACCATTGTTGTAGCAACACATTCAGGTACTAAAACTATTACTGATGTGTTATATGTATCTGACATAGACCAAAATTTATTGAGTGTTGGTCAGTTGCTACAAAAAGGCTTCAAGGTATTTTTTGAAGATAACCACTGTTTGATCAAGGATACTACATGACAAAATTTGTTCAAGGTACAAATGAGAGGCAAAAGTTTCTCATTAGATCTATTTCAGGAGGAGCTAACTGGTCAAGGGCTTCTCAAGATGCAAAAATCTGAAATGGAAGATGATCCACCAATTATAGGCAATCGATTACTCTCTGACATATATCATAGATGTAACGTTGCAGTATGTGAACCTGCTGATCACAAAGAACCTGCTAATCACAAAGAAGTTATCAATGACCCAAAGTCGAAAAAGAAAAT
This sequence comes from Phaseolus vulgaris, assembly GCF_000499845.2. NCBI lineage: Eukaryota > Viridiplantae > Streptophyta > Magnoliopsida > Fabales > Fabaceae > Phaseolus > Phaseolus vulgaris. The sequence continues at coordinate 9,949,555 of NC_023758.2, read as the reverse complement.
GGAGGAAGAGGTGTATATGATTGAGAAGAACAAAACTCGGGAGCTTCTTGACATACCTCGAGATAGAAAGGTACATCAAATGGATGTCAAGTCAACATTCCTAAATGGATTTCTTGAAGAAGAAATTTTTGTTGAGCAACCTAAAAGTTTCATTGTGGAAGGAAAAGAAGAAAAATTTTATAAGTTGTCTAAAGCTATTTATGGATTAAAAGATGTTCCCAGAACATGGTATAACCGAATTGATGATTATCTTATCAGTTTCGGCTTTGACAAAAGTCTTTTAGAATCTGCACCTTATGTCAAATCAAAAGGTGTTGAATGGAGATTAAGCAAAGCGAGGATGATTTTTTTTTTTTTTTTTGTGAAGATTTGTTTACCAAGCCACTTCCAGCCAACAAGTTTGAATTCTTAAGTCAGAAGATTGGAATTTACAGTTCAAAAAATCAAGGAGGAGTGTTGGATATTGTGTTTTTTGTAACTGAATATAAATGCACATAAGTGCACGTGATATTTTATTCTTCTATTTTAATTATGTTTTAATTTTTGATTTAATATTTGTAGGTAATTGCTCATAAAATCATTTAAGAATCAATTACTGCATATAATATAAATGTAATTGTTAGCAAAGATAATAAAATATCTTCCTCTGATTTATTCTAAAAACCAATAGGAATGCCCACTGTTATGGTGATACCAACACAGCTTCCTTTGGTCGGCGTTGTTTGGGCTGACCACCTCTGGGAGGAGGAATTAGCTCGGCACTGAGTGCCTCATCCAAGATTCCCCCCCTCTCGGGGGGTATATCTTGAGAATCGACTTCTTTGGTCTCCTCGATTATCTTTGCGTCTGTCACCACGTTGGCCAAATCGGCTTTGGCAGTCCTTTTCATCCTTGCTTTTCTCCCTGCTGGCCTCAGCATGGGCTTGGTTGCGGAACTCCCTGAGTTCCTCCAGCTGCATGAACTTAGCAGCTCTCTTCCTAAGTTTGTCCAGATTGGTGGCTGGCTGCATACACAGATTATCAACAAATGGTCCAGGTCGAAGGGCTGTCAACATATGGTGCATGGCCACGTCCTGACTAAGGTTTCAGATGCTCATGGCCACCTTGCTGAATCTGTCAATGAAGGTTATGAGCAAATCTCCCTTCTCCTAGCGGATGCCTACTTGGGCGATAGAGGTCAGGTGATGTGACCTGCTGGTAGCAAACTGAGTCTCAAACTTCACCACGAGTATGGCGAAACTGTCAATGAAATTGGGTGGGAGCTTGGTAAACAAGCTGAGGGTTGCTCTCTTTAGAGATGTAAGGAACACTCGGAATAGCACCGCGTCGTCCGAGGTGTAGAGACTCATGTGGGTAGTGTAGGCATCCATATGCTTGTTCGGGTCAGTAGATTCGTCGTACCGATCTCTGTTGAAACCTTTCCACTTGTCCGACAATGAAATTTCAATGATAGCATTGGTGAAGGGGTGTCGGCGAGCCGAGTCCAGTGTGACAGTTGTCCTTGCCGACTTGTTGAGACATGATTCACCATCTATCTCATGGGTGGGGACCTTGTCTCTCGTCTCCTCCACCGGTCTCGGGTTGGGAGGGGAGGTGTAGGGTCTGCCGACAACATTGGTCGGTCCAACAGATTGTCCTCCCTCCATTAGTTTCTTCTTCATCTCTTCATTCTCCTTTCCGAGAGCCTGCATCTCTTGTTTGTTCTTATTGCCAGCTTCTTCGGTCTTCCTCTTCATCTCGGCCATCTCTCTCTGTAGAGATAGCAGCAGCGTTGCCTGATCGGCTTCAGTCATCCTTTCCATGTTTCTGGTCGAGACCATCTACTTTCATTTTTCAGCTAGTTTCTTTCGGCCCCACGGTGACGCCAATTGTTCCTACTAGGAAGATGAGACTTAGAGAACTATTGAACCGGATTAGTGGAGTGGATCACACTTATGGGCATATTACCTAGTTTTTAATGGTAGTTTAACTTTACTGACCTTGATGTTAGCGTTGACCTTGATGTGAACGTTAATGGTTTAGGTGAGTCGGTCGGCCTGCATGAACATGTCAGGCTTGGTCGGCTCGGTCAAGGAGACCGAGTCAAGGTACTTGACTGTTCGGTCCATACCAGTACAATAGATTTTTTAATAATGGAAAATGAGATTATTTGATTAGAAATGGTATTGTTATAAAAGGGTGAATAAAGAAAATGAAGAAGTGCCTAGTTCTGAAACACTTACCTGCATGACTTTGAATTCAGGTAGAAATATTTGATAAGATCAGATTGAGTTTTCTAACTAGAGAGAAGCTTCTTGCACATTAATAAAGGTGCAAGAGTGTGCCAAAAAATTATTTGAGAGTGCAACACTAGCAGCACCGAGTACAAATTCTTATTTGAATATGTATACTGTTAGGATTGATTTATGTTATATTCATATTCAATTGTGATTTTATGGCTTTATCTCTTAATTTCTATTATGAGTGCTTCTCAAAATAACTCAGAGATAGTGCAGGATAGTTCTGGTGAGGACTTGTTCACAGTACATGAAATAATATATATGTATATATATTGATGACTCACAGCATCAGTACAAGATAAAATGTTATACATTACATCCACATGTACCAATATGACTGTACTCAGATAAGTTTATATTTTAGACATGGCTCTTGATGGAGGAACTGTATCCACTCTGGCCATCATAGTACCTAGACCACAGCATAATACCCCCATATTTGGAAGAGCCCTTAATTGCTGGAAGCACTTTGGAAGTAAGGTCATCCACATCAATGAATCCACTGCCAGCAGCAGCAGAGGAAGCTGGTAGCCCCAAGAAGATCTTGTTGGCTGGAATATCAGAAGTCCATTGCTTCCATGCATCTTCCAGGTTGGTAATCTCACTAGAGAATTGGCAAGGAGGATTGTTGTAGAATTGGACCCAAACATTGTCAAAAAGACCTGCAAAAAATTATATTTGAAATATGAGAGAAGGGGAAAGAGAAATATACATTATATAAAGAAGAGAGTAGATGAAATGATACACACATATATATTATTTTTAAATGCTTAATTAATACTTTTACTTTTTCTCATTCTTATCATATCATATTAAATATAATATCTGTAATTTTTCTCTCTATCTAACTATCATTGAGCATGTTTGAGTATCCATATATAACTTTTCTAAGTAATATGACAGGAGGAAAAATTGTATGAAGATTCTATGTTGTTTGTATGGTCTTACAATTAGAATTAAAGCTTCAATTCAATCAAAATGTTAAACTATAATTTAAATTTTAACCAGGGAACAACAAAATACTATCATAAAATTGTATGTAAATTATATGTCTTATGACAGAGGATAGAAATAGAAAAAAGATAGGCATTATTTAAGTACCTGTCTTGAGGGCATTTCCTATCCAAGAATCAGGAAAGGGGCACTGAGGGGCTGCTGTCAAGTATACTTTTCTTCCCTTGTTGCTGTACCCTTTGAGGTACCTTGCAAGATCATCCCAATAGAGGTTTGATCCTCCTTCAATGTCAAAGTCAATGCCATCAAGAACAGCAGGTCCAAGAGGGCGAGAAGGAGAGGTTCCCCCCAAGAAATTGTTCCAAAGGTAAGTGGCCACTTGCCTTGCATCTTGAGGAGATGCAAGTGAGTAGCTACCAGCACCTCCTCCCAAAGACAACAACACTTTTATGCCTTTGGCTTGGCAAGATTTGATGTCTGAGCTCAACTTAGTGCAAGCATCACTATAGGGGTCACAATGACCAGCAAGGTTTATCATTGGGGTTTGGCCATTGCCAAATGTTGGCAAAAAGGCCAAGATGGCAAACTCATAGTTCCCTGTGGCACATGCCTCTGCTAGGGTGCCTTCATTGCCATTCTGGCCCCAGTACACTGCAATGCTGCCACCATTGGAACCACTTGCTAGTGCCAACAGTGCCAAGGTGAAGAATGAGAATGAGGTTGCCAAGTTTGCCATTTCTGTTGAAACAACTACACAAAAACAAGTATATGTTTTCTTTTGCTGATGCATGGTGTTATCAAAATGACCTTTTTATAAGGGTAACATAGCACAACATGCACCTGAGACCGTGGATTGCCAGTTACTTCATCTCACAGTCCAATATTTCAATTTTTGATGTTGATATTCATATTGGAGAAGCACCGTGCCAATTACCCAATCTCACTATTGTTTCCACTCCACTTTTGCACATACAATCATTACACTGGTCAAAATGCAACTCAGGGCCAAATTTATTATTAGGCTTGTCAATTTTTTTAAAATTTATTCTAATACAAACTCACTTAATTCTATTCTCCAATATTTGAAGAAAAATAAAACTATTTTTTTACCACAAAGACCAGTTCAACTTCAACTTTAAATATAAGTTTTGATAGTTTTTTTTTCTCACTTTTATCAATTCAATTTCATTATTTCAAAAGTTTTAATTTGACCAAGTTATAATAATAAATAATCATATCGCAACTTTTTTATTTAAGAGTATAAAACTTAAATAACAACCTAAACATCTTTTTATTTGAGAGCATAAAACCTAAATAACCTAAACATCTTTTTATTTAAGAGCATAAAACCAAAATAACAACCTAAGCATCACGTTTTAACTATGACTTAGCCTATGAAACAACTGATCCACCATACAATAATTTAGTCATTATTTCTGAATATGTCCTTTGGTACTAACATGATAACACCTTAAATTAACTATTTAAAAAAAAAAATCAAATTAAGACCTTTAAATAGTGAAACTAAATTGAAAAAAGAAAGAAATAAAATTACTAAAAAAAGTTATTAAACCTGAAATAAATTAGCATATTTTCTAATTTTTGTTGCTATTCTACAGTAGTAACGTGATCCATATGCTAAGTATATTTATACTCCAAACCTTTAACGTGCAAACATCGACCAACAGGGAATCTTTGAACGATAATTTGGATAAACATAAACCAACAGGGAATCTTTGAACGATAATTTGGATAAACATAAACCAACAGGGATTTACTACATATAAAAATATATGTTTGGTTTGATTTTGAGACGAAAGTGGATTAAATTAAACACATATGTAATATATAATTGAATTTAATTTAAAAATTATGCCAATGTGCTATCCTAAACGTAAAAAGGCTAGCACAACAAGCCAGCTTCAACAGAGATCAAAATCAACTTTAAATTATATTCACAACTCGCTTAGGTATTAAAAAGAAGAAAAAAATACCATTATTTTACTTACAGAGAAACTTGGCAATATTTGAACAAAGTAACAAAAATTCTTGCATACACATATATAGACCCTCTTCCACTCGCCAGAGCCAACAATGGCATGGCAAAAATAATGAAGAAACTACATTCAGGGTTGCTCTTGTATCCACTGATGATGGAATGATCATGGTCGGTGATAGACATATTTTGTTCTAGGATCCACAATCAGACCTTTTCCTCCATTCACTTCTAAGTCATGCCTATGAAAATATGAGCAAAGAATGAATTAGAAGCTATAACCTAAGCAACATTTACCAGGAAACAGAAACAAAAAACAAAATATGCTAAACCTGTCTGAAGCCAAAATGCTTTTGGAAATGAAGTACAGCATTTTATGAAAACAAAAACGCTAGCAACAACTTCTTTAACATACTCTTTAAATACGCTGCTTATTATTGATTGATATTTATTGAAAACTAAACCAGTTTACCTTTGCTTTTGCAAGGCAATGTAGTGGACAAGTGCCTAATGCATTAACAAGAAGTGCATGCTGATGTGGGTTCAACATTTGCACAGTTTTAATATAACCACAGATAACAAAATCTTGCATATCTCATTCCCCATTTAACTAGTAGTCGTTCATGGAATAGCATTTTGAAAAGGAACAAATGATGCACCCAGGAAAACATAAAGACTCAACTGAAAGACGAAATCTGGGATGGTCAACTGTTCTCGGGGTACGTATCTGAAGAGCTGTAGTAATCTATCAACATACACCACTTTCTTCCATACCTAAGAGTTAATCATCAATGTTAATAACATATAAATGATGTTCTAAAATAAGTTTATGTCTGTTAATAAATCTGATTCATAACGCACCACACTATCGACAAGCAACTGAAGCGCGAAAACCGTCAATTTTAGTCCAATAGTTGGGTGAAGGACATATATTGCCTGTACGTATCAGATTGAGAGATCAGAACAAAGATTATAAAGGCATACAGAAAGACATTTAAGGAAACAGAAGTGTTGCATGCATACATGCAGGTTGTGCTGGTGCTTGCGCCCAAGTATTTGTTGTAATCTTCTCATCCAACCTAGGTCCGGTTGCCTATTTATAAGAAAAAAGGTGGACAAAGGTGAAAGGCAATCATCAAGAAACCACATCACTGAGAATTGCATACAAATCTTAAGAAACCAATGATAAGCTCTATTAATAAACACAGTTTCACAAACCAACCTGCTCATCTAAAATATTCTTAACCTACCATCAAAGTATTGTCTTCCTATGTATTCTATATTCAAGTATGGTTCACTTCAGTGGCATGTTATATTGGCTATAAAACAACTTCTCCCAATTACTTTCACCTTGCCCCTCCTAAGTTTTTGTTGGGAATCTCTCCTTAATTAATGGGAGACCATGACTAATGAATTTGTAATTGGTCCATTGAATATATTTAATGATGGACATTCCAAAGTCTTGGAATTATACCTCTCTTGAAGACTATGAAGTTCAATCTAGAAAGTTCAAGATAGTCTTTTTAAGGTATCTTGAAAATGTGAAAAATATTAACTATCCATTATTTCTTTATGAAGAAGTCTTTCTCTTCTTCTCTAACTTGTGAGGAAGAGAAAAACAAGCAAGTAAGAAGTGTAACATAGAGAGTAAATGAAAGAATTGAAATCCACCATAGTGTGAGACTAGTAATCCTAGTGAGAGACTAGAGAGACATTGTTGTATTCCATCAGACTTGGGTGACATTAAGTGTTACCCTCATAGAGTGAGAGAAACAAATATTGTAATCTTACTTTCATAGTAAAGACTTTTTTTTGGACTATGTCCCGTGGTTTTTACTTCTCAAGTTGACGAACGTTAAAAAAATTCCCAGTATCATTATTCTATTTTGTTCTATTTTCTCTTGTCTGCTTATTGCTTCTGCAAGTGCCTATTTTGTATATACATAAAGGTAGGAGAATTAATTTTGATTTTTCCAACAGTTTTTATTCACAAAAATCTACCACTCATAAATGCAAATAAGCTACCATAATAATTGTCAAAATCATGTTGCATTTAATGTATTTTAGGAAGTTTTTATTTTATTTTATCCTTGCTATAATTTTATTTTTTTATTACACGTGTATCCTATTTTAAAGACTTGGATTATGTACTTAAAACAATCCCATAATTACAGAGATTTTTTCCTTCGAATTAGCTCTTTATATTTCCTAAAATAACACTCATGTATTTATAGGTCCAATGGCTCCATTATTGAGATACAAAAGAAATATATTATTCTTTCTAAATTTGAGATAGTATCAGAACTCCAAATCTTTAGGAGTCTCTGACCATGTCTATCCACCCTCAAATGCGGCCTCATTGCTACGCCATTTTAATCAATATTGTAACCTTTATTGCTGTATAATCCGCCTATATGGTTTAGATCACGAATTCTAGAATGAAAACTGGGGACAAATCCCAAAGTACTAGAGAATTGAATAATATTCAGCCCACAGGTATGTGCTCTCTAATATATTCTGATATGTTTATGTTGCATAATTAGGATATAATTATTCCATAACTAAGTGCAGATTCCATTCTCTATTTATTAGGACATATTTGATATCTTTTAGTGATTTGATTTGTATAGCTTTAATTACCTATTATTTCTTTCTTTAATTAGGTTGTAAATAGCCTATAAATTTAGACTATAATCACATTTGTAAACATATATAAGAAATACATTTCCTCTATTTCTTTTAAATTGGTATTAGAGTAATTTTAAATATATCCTAGTGAAAGATTGTTAGGCTTATCAGACCACCCGCTATTGGACCATCCATAAATATATAGTTTCATGCATGAACTGTCACACTCAGCGTGAGAGGCGTGTTGGAAATCTCATATCGACTAGAAATTATGACATTTCATAGTATATAAGTGATGCAAATCCCACATTATCTGATTTTATGATGTTGAATTAGGCTTAAAAACCACGTCTTAATATGGTATCAGAGCTCCCAATTAGGGAGACTCTACTTCTGTAAATTTTTTTTTGGGCAGCTCATTGCTACAATTATTTTTTTCTAAACAGCCTTCATTGTTGCAACTGTTTTTTTTTTCTTTGTTGACCACGTCTTTGCTCCATTGACCACCTTCATTGATTGCCGACTGCCGCCACTAGAATTTTTTTTCCGAATCGGACCATCATAATTTTTGCGATCTGTAAAGTTCAATTGGTTTTGTCTCACTGCTGCCAACTTTTATCGATGTCGGATGAAAAGATAACCCCTCTTAGCTGTAGGTGTTGCAAAACAACTATCGTCTTGATGGACGCAATTACGTACAATGGGCCCAGTTGGTTCGTGCTACCGTCAAGGGAAGGAAGAAATTGAATCACCTAGAAGGGAACCCTCTAGCCAATACCGATCCTAAATATGAAGATTGGGACGATGAAGACTCTCTTATCATGACCTGGTTATAGCATTCTATGACACCATAGATCAGCCGAAATTGTATGTTCTTCTCCACTGCTAAGGAGATTTAGGAAAACCTTTGTCAGACGTACTCCATGAAAAAGGATATTGTAACATGTTACGAGATAGAAAACAAGATCTTCAATACCAACCAAGGGAGCCTTTCAGTAACAAACTACAATGGTATGTTGAATGGTTTATGGATCGAATTAGATCAGTATCAGAATTTGAAAATGAAGTGCACAAATGACTCTATCACACTAGCACATCTCCTTGAAAAGGTACGAATATTTAAATTTATTTATGGAATGATCTCTGGATTTGATCCAATTCAGATTCAGATTTTGGGTAAGGAAAAACTCTCTTCTCTCTCATAAGTTTTTCACATTGTACGAGGGGAAGAAACTCGGAGATCAGTATGCGGCAACTTTGTTGATAGTTTAGCTCTGGCTACTGACAAGGCCCCCCTATAAGAGGTCCATTCCCTTCATTTGGAAATCCTCCCACAAAGGCTAATCATGATGATCGCTGGTGCAACTATTGTAAGATAGGTCATACTAAGGAAAGGTGCTTCAAACTTCATAGAAAGGAGAAGATCTTGGATCGTATCGGAGGATTCAAAGGTACCATAAAAAGCCATGCTAATCAAGCATCGTCTGACTCTGAAAGTGCGGCAGCCTTACCTTTCCCTCAAGTAGCAGAGGAGGTCCCAACTCTCAGCAAAGAAGAGTTGGAATGTTTACGAGCTCTCATGAACTCTCTTAGCAAGACTTCTAGCTTTTGTTCTTTAACCATGAGTAGTAAGAGTTCTAGCTTCTTATCCTTTAATGCTTCTAGTACTGAAAATATCTAGATTATAGATGTTGGTGCTATTGATCATGACACCTCATTCTTCTTATTTTTCATCCTACAATGTTTTATCTAGTAACCAACATATTACCGTTGTTAATGGTTCCAATACCTCCATTACTAGTTGTGATAACATCCATCTTCAACCTTCCTTTCCTTTAAAAAATGTGTTTCACGTTCCCAAATTATCTTATAACCTTTTGTCTATTCATAAGATTACCCAAGATTTAGATTGTGTAGTGATATATATTTTTCATTCACATTGTGTTTTCAACGATCTTGCCACAAGGAGGACGATTGGAATTGCTAAAGAGCAAGGCAGGTTATATTACTTACAATAGGAAGAAAATAAAAAGTGTGCTAGACTGCAGGCACACACTTCTAATCTTCAGCAAGGCTCCGAATCTTGGTCAGCCTTTTAGATATGGCTTCAACATAAACGTTTTGGTCATCCTCCTTTTAATACCCTAAAGTCTTTATTTCTTGTTTTATTTACAAAATTATCGGTTGAGTCTTTTCATTGTGATGTTTGTCAGTTTGCTAAACACCATAAAACAACTTTTCTTCCGAATAATAATAAAAGTTCTAAACTTTTTTATCTTATTTATTCAGATGTATGGGGACCTTCACCTATTCATAATATCTCATGTGCCAAATGGTTTGTTTAATTTATTGATGATTGTATTCGGATGACCTAGATATTCCTCATGAAAGATAAGTCCGAAGTTTTTCACTTGTATGTAATTTTTTACCGAATGGTTCGAACACAATTTGAAAATCCAATTAAGAGATTGCATTCTGATAATGGAAGAGAATATGTGAACCAAAACATTTCCAAGTTCTTTAAGGAAAATGAATTTGTTCATGAATTAACTTGTGTAGATACTCTTCAACAAAATGGGATTGCTGAAAGGAAAAATCCTCATCTCTTTGAGGTTACTAGAGTTTTACTCTTCTAGACGACTGTTCCTAGATCTTACTGGGAGAAGCCGTCCTGACTGTCACTTACCGTGGCTCCGGCGAGGGTTCGACGACGGCTCCGACAAGGAGGTGGGTTCACCAATAAAAATTGAACTCTAACCCTATGCTCTAGATACTATATTAAAGGAAAAGAAAGAATAGGGTAAATCCCTTGTGTATATTGAACACATAGGGTTATGTTTATATAGGAAAAGAAACATATGGACTAAGCCCATTACATAAATATGAAATATCTAACAATATCTATAATATCTAATTATATCTAATAATATATAATAATATCTAACATCAGTGATAGAGACTCAATGTTTCTAAGTCTGTTTTGGAAGGAATTATTCAAATTGCAGGGGACGACGCTGAGGATGAGCACGGTGTATCATCCAGAAACGGATGGTCAAATGGAGGTGTTGAATAGAACGCTGAAAATGTACCTTCTTGCTTTAGCTCGGAGCAACCCAAAATGTGGGCAGTATTCCTTCCTTGGACAGAATATTGGTATAACACAAGTTTTCATGGGGCAACATGGTGTACACCTTTTGAAGTTGTGTATGGACGACTACCTGGGAAGACATGGCAACCATCAAGGAGCAATTTCCAGATTTCAACGTTGAGGACAAGGTTGTTTGAAGGTAGTAATGTTAGACAGGAAAATAAGGACAATAAATGGAGGGTGTATCATAGAAGGAAATTTAAAAATAAGGGATAAGGGGGTTAGTAAGTAGTTACGGGGGGTCTTTAAATAAAGACCAACCTGGTGTGGGTGAGGGTGAGGGTTAGCTGAGTTGTTGTCAAACCTGTGTGAAAGGAGCTATATTCCTTTGTAATTCTTTTGTGAGTTCTGAACCGTGCTGGAATAAAACAGATTTTTCTTTCTCTTAGCTGTGTTCTTTGAGGGAGTCATTGTTTTTATTTTAGGAACCTATCATATTAGTATAGCCCACAACCCGGTGCATCATGATAGAACTAAACATATTGAGGTGGAGAGACATTTTATTAAGGAGAAGGTAAACAGTGGCTTGATTTGCACCGCATTTGTCCACTCAAAATCAACTTGTAGACATACTCACCAAAAGGTTGAAGTGCATTAACTTTGAAAGAATTATATCCAAGCTAGGAATGGAAAACACTTACTCACCAGCTTGAGAGGGAGTGTAAAAACCAGACTACTCATTATCTATTTTAGGAAGTTTTTTTATTTTATCCTTGCTATAATTTTATTCTTTATTACAAATGTATCTTGCTATTAATACTAGGATTATGTATTTAAAAACAATCTCATAATTAGAGGGATTTGTTTCCTTAGAATTATCTCTCTATATTTCCTAAAATAACCAACAAACTCGTGTATTTATAGGTCCAATGGCTTCATTATTGAAATACAAAAGAAATATTCTTTCTAAATTTGAGAATAATAATGAATTCAAATTTATCAAAAAAAATCAACCCTTGATAAAAGAGCATAGATTAAGCCACAATACATCAAATCAATACATTTAAATGAAGTACGTACCCTTATTTAGCAATGTTAAACAGGCAGAAAAATAATGCAGAACCAACCACAACAAAGGTACATGACGACATATAGTAATGTAACATCAAGAAACCATTGCACACATAAAAAATGGTCAACCTAATGTTTCCAGCATCAATAAAAACTACTACTGATACAATGTGAGATGTTTGCCATTAAATACTCTCAAGTTTAGGAATAATCTGTGATATGTTATTTTATGAGATACATCATGTTTATATACAAGAACCTGTGGCCAATTTTAGGAAAAAGGGAAAACTTATTCTAGTGGACAAATCCCTGTCATTATGGGATTGATTGTACATATATAACCCTAGTATTAATAGCAAGATATATTGTAATGATATAAAATAAAAAATACAGCCAGGGTAGTATAAAACTTCCTAAAATGCATCAAGAACAATCACGATTTTGACAAATACCATAACTAGCTCAAACAAAAATGTTCAGTCATATTTTATGACATTGACAGTTGAATTTACAGTTCCCTTTTTCTAAAAGAAAGTGAATTTAAAGAGTTTTAGAAATGAAAGAATTTTTTGTTTGTGTAATCAACTAATTCACATATTATAACAACTAGCTCAACAAGTAAGGTACAGACAGTTAGCTCATCCAAATACTTTTGAAATACAACCCTGACATATTTGATATCTATAACACACATAAAAGAAATAGACCAATACGGAAATCCCAGAATTCCATCCTTTAACACTTACACTTGCAGAGATGCAGCAGAGTGAAAGTATACAATAGTATAAGGTTTCTGCATTATAGGCTCAAACTCCTGAAATTTAACACAACTTTTAGTATATTAAAAAAGTAAACAGCATAAACCAAAAGGATAAAGATTAAAAATTAGTCATAAATGAAGACAAATTAAGAAAATTACGCATTCCAAACATTGAAGATAAATTTATAATAGTCGAACTTATGCTCGTCAGCAGTAAAATATGTCAAGCTGAAGGATATAACTGAATCACCTTCACTACGTAAAGAACAAATCGCTCCAGATCAAGACATCTAAGCAAAAAGTGAGCCCCCACAACAACCATGACGGGCCTACCCTCACTGTCTACCCCTCCACGATAGCTGAAAAACATAAGTATCTCTGAAATTAAAAGTAATTATCAATCCGAACACATGCATGAAATCTTCTTTTTGAATGATCAAGAGATGAAAGAATACCAGAAAACTTTAAAGAGCATATAGCTGTTATTTATTTATTTATGGTTGAAATCTTACAAGAATTATATATTCTTCAGAAAGTAAAATTAAAGTCTAATTTAACCTTACAAAATCGGCTTGTAAGGTGGGGATTACACCCTCTTATATACTATAATTTGGTCATATCATTAGTCGACTTGGGATTTCCAACCGATATAATCCAAAAACATTTTTTTTTCTTTTATGAAAAATAAAATGTGTATCATAAATATTGTAGAAGTGTCTTGTGTCACTAGAAATTATAGTTTTTGAAAAAGCCAAAGTTCCTTACCACTTGTTCACTTATCACTTGTTCAATGACAGAAATTTCTCAACCTAAAATTTTTACTAACATTATCAATTGAATTTCATTAATCTTGCTAGAGTTAACCATGTGTAAATTGAATAGTACTAGGAATTAGCTATTAGTTCTTTTAGGAAGTGAATTTAGGCCTAACTATCAGAGAAAATTGGCTTGTATAAGTTTGGATTCACTTTTATACTACAATTTGGTCAAATTTCTAGTTGATGTGATATCTCCAACAAGTTCCTCATTTATAATTCATGTTGATTAGCTCTAATTTAGGAGATGATTCTAATAGGGACTTGGGTGTTACGAAGTGCCCAAAACCCACATCGAGTAATATGGGGTCCTCGATGGAGTATTTGAAGTGTTTGATTCTTTTCCCTTAAAACATAATAAGGGTTGATTCTCCAAGTGCTTGAGTGGTTATCAATTGATGCTATGATAGGAAGCATAAAAGATATTAGAGTTCCAGAACTCAGCCCTCGGAACCTATCTTTTCCTACGGAAGAACTTGCATGTTGTGGCTCTAACAGTGATGATGGATTACCCATTATACCCCCAACCTCTGCTGCTGTTAGTTGTTCTTTCCATGTCTGTTTCTTTGTTCAGCCATTCCCCAAAATTGTTTTCACTTCCAATCATATCTCCACTATTGGCCTATTAGCCACTTTCCTTTGTTTCTTCAGATTAGTTAATATCCCATCCTTCCAGATTTCACCTTCTCTTTGGTCTTCTTCCACCCTCGAACCTTCATTTTCTACGTTTTCTCTAATCCAAGTACCTCCATTTCCTGTTATCTTGCATGCCCCTGATTCCACTTCCTTTTCTTGGACCCAAACTAGCAGATCTTGGTCATATGTAGGCTGAAAATGTGTTAGGAACCAAGAATTATAAAGAGAAGAAAAGAAAGGTTTTTATTGAATAGAAAGAAAAGAACAAGAAATAGGAGAGCACTCTCTCCTTCAAGGGTTTCCCCTTCACAAAGAGCTAAAGCTCAATCTACAAAAATATTACACACTACCCCTCCCCCTCCCCTTCTTTCTTATTTATATCTAACTAGCAAATCAAATAACTAACTCATGACTATTCTGATTCTAACTAACTCCTCCTCTATGTGTAACCTAACAATACACTCTTCCAAAAAAACAACCTTGTCCTCAAGGTTGGAACAGTGAACCTTGTCTCTGTGGCTCATCTTCAACACCATGATCTTTATCTACGCTTCCTGAAAGTATTGTGATATTGTCTATCATAGGGAGGGAACCCATTGGCTATCATATGAAGTAAATCTGAATTTGGGAAAAAATGATGCTTGGTTGCATCTCCACCTTCAACTTTCTTACTAGTTAGCTCTATAATTGGCCTATCAAGAAAAAGATCATTACAACACATAGTCTTCAATTTCTTTATTGATGCATCCCCTTCTGCCCTTATCATTTCAGTTTCTCTTGCAAATCTCACTTCATTGTTGGTTTTTTCTTTGCTGCAGAGTGTGATTCTTCCTATCTGAACCTTCTCCCACATCTTGGGTCTTCTTCTCTTCATCATTAACAAATTTCTCTCCTCCCTCCAACATTTTGTCCCTTTTCTTGATGTCCCGCAACAATTCTTTAATTTCTTTCAAGTCCATAAAGCTTTCCTTCAAGAACTTGGTGTCCGTTCTAACAGATTCCTCTCCTCCCTCGTACATATTGTCTCCTTTCTTGATGTCCCGCAGCATTTCCTTTATTTCTTTCAGGTCCAGCATGCTTTCCTTCAACCCCATAATTTCCGCTCTTATTTCCGAATTCCATCTACCCTATTCGCTGATAAACTTCTCTATTGCCGCCATTCTCTGTTCCATCTTTTCTTCCTCCCTCTCTGTTTTTTTGTATCCGGCAGGTCGGACTAATTTGTAGGAACCAAGAATTATAAAGAGAAGAAAAGAAAGGTTTTTATTGAATAAAAAGAAAAGAACAAGAAATAGGAGCACTCTCTACTTCAAGGGCTTCCCTTCACAAAGAGCTAAAGCTCAATCTACAAATATATTACACACTGCGCCTCCCCCTCTCCTTTCTTATTTATATCTAACTATCAAATCAAATAACTAACTCATGACTATTCTAATTCTAACTAACTCCTGCTCAATGTGTAACCTAACAATCCTTAGGTCGTTGGTTCAAATCTGGCAGATCGAACCAATTTGTTAGGAACCAAGAATTATAAAGAGAAGAAAAGAAAGGTTTTTATTGAATAGAAATGAAAGAACAAGAAATAGGAGAGCACTCTCTCCTTCAAGGGCTTCCCCTTCATAAAGAGCTAAAGCTCAATCTACAAAAATATTACACACTACCCCTCCCCCTCTCCTTTCTTATTTATATCTAACTAGCAAATCAAATAACTAACTCATGACTATTCTAATTCTAACTAACTCCTCCTCTATGTGTAACCTAACAAAATGCTTGAGTAAAACCCTCCGAAAACATTCCCATGAGAGCTTAGGATTGCTAACATTCCACTGTTGTCAACAGTAAGCATGTCCTTCTAGTGCTTTTGCAACCTCTCTTCCTTTATTCCTTTAGTGGTGAAGTGCTGCTCAAAGTGAATGAATCATCCATTCACATCACTTCTTTGAAAGATTGAGATTCCTTTATGCTCTTCATGGAGTTCTCACCTAAAATTCACAATCTCTTTCGTCATTTCTTCAACAATGTGTTTTTTCCTTCTTCTCGTGAATCCTCCCATCTTCACTACCCACAACTCCAAGATCAGAGCTCTCATTTCCTAGTAATCAAGCAGTTGTAAGCAACCAGTAAATAATAATAAAATGGCTAAAAAGTTGCATAAAGAAAACTGTCTAAACTTGCAGAACTAAGAAGGTATGCTCCCCCTCTCCTTTCTTATTTATATCTAACTAGCAAATCAAATAACTAACTCATGACTATTCTAATTCTAACTAACTCCTCTATGTTTAACCTGACAAAATGCTTGAGTAAAGCTGATGGAGGAGGGCCAAGCACACCTCACCATGGAAGCCAAGACCCAAGACTAGACCGTGATGAGCGTCTAGACTCAAGAATGGAGCGTCTAGGACATGATGAAGGGAGGCTACACATGGAGCGTCTAGGAGGAGGCCTAGACCGTCTAGGACCTATTACAAGGTCAATGGCTAAGCACATTCACACCCAAATGGATCTAGCCACGGATGGAAGAGAGAAGACCTTGTATATGTTACATAGAGGCCCATTAGGGGTGGCTTAGTAATTAGTGTAGTGTTAGAAAGCACAAACTTGTCTTATATGTGATTTACCCTAGATTTTGTGCACATTCTAGAACTTTAGCACACATGACCGACCATGTGGTCCATGTGCCATGTGCCTTCTCATTTCCATTTCATTTTGCTCACATTTCATGTGTAATTAGCTTAGGATTTACGGCCTCCTTAGCCTATAAAAGGAGATGCCTAGCTCTTGTATTTTCAAGATTAATGAGAGTAATGTTATGCTGCCAACATTGTGCCATACTTTGCTTTTCCCTAGTTTCTAGGATCTAATCTTCATCTTCATCACCTACCATAGGGCTGGCCGAACCTCCCTCTTTCGATACACATCATGCACCTTTAAGATCACCATAGCTCCTAGGAGGATCTTGCACATTTCAATCCATAGCTTCCGCACCCTTGATCATGATTCCGAGAAGAGCTCCATGAAATTTGCCATCAAAAGCCCTCCAGAAACATTCCCATGAGAGCTTAGGATTGCTAACATTCCACTGTTGTCAACAGTAAGCATGTCCTTCTAGTGCTTCTGCAACCTCTCTTCGTTTATTCCTTTAGTGGTGAAGTGCTGCTCAAAGTGAATGAATCATCCATTCACATCACTTCTTTGAAAGATTGAGATTCCTTAATGCTCTTCATGGAGTTCTCACCTAAAATTCACAATCTCTTTCGTCATTTCTTCAACAATGTGTTTCTTCCTTCTTGTCGTGAATCCTCCTATCTTCACTACCCACAACTCCAAGAACAGAGCTCTCATTTCCCAGTAATCAAGCAATTGTAAGCAACCAGTAAATAATAATAAAATGGCTAAAGAGTTGCATAAAGTTGACTAAGAAGGTCTGCTCACCCCCCCCCCCCCCCTCCACCCCCCAAAAAAAAATTGGCTCCCCCTCAACAACTCTTCTTATTTATAGGCAACTAGCTATTATCAAACTATCTTAACTAATCACCAATATAACTAACAAATAGTTAAGTACTAACCTATTGTAACTGATACAAGAGAGAAAATAGAGGCACATTGAGCATTAAACCGTGTGCTTAAATGCACACAGATGCATGATTATATAGGCTTAGTGCATTAATTACACATGGCTAGAGGACATTTTGTTCCCCTAAATGAGATATTCATTCCTATAAGCTAATTTTATTCTCAACAGTAACTAACTACTAACTGATTCCTCTTATGATTAATAATATTATTCATACAAATACATACACAAGGTTGTCAAACTAAAAAGACGTAAGCTCATGGAGACCATGTAAGCTAGACTCAAACTCAAAGTGTAAACTGGTAAGAGTTTATTTAATATTTTAAAAATATTCAATAAATTATAAATAATATATACTATAAAAAAATAACACTACAAATACAATAACAAACTACCATAATAAAATACCATAGTTTTGTAGTATATTACAGTAAGATAAAATGAAATTATACTCAAATCATGCATAAATATATAAAATTAAAATTACAAAATATAATATATAAAATTAAAAAAATATAAGTATATCACTAATATATGTAAAAATGTTTTAGATATCAGTGTATCACTATAAAAATGAGTCTAGAAGTCAGGTTGCAGAGTAAATAATTCGCTAAATGAAAAATTCAGAATTGACCAAAAAAAAAAGAAAGCTTTAGAGACTTGAACTTGGATTGAACTAGGAAGGAGGATGGCTGTCACTGATTTTTGTTATTTCGCTGCTTTCGATGGGTGTTGCTGAACAAAGTTGTGAAGAACCTGATCACTATCACAGTCACAAAGAGGAAAATCGCTGTGGAGAATATTCGAGAAAGGATAAACATTGGGAGACTATACAACAAGTTTGGTTGCGAGAATAGAAGAGAAGCCCTCACTCCTTGCTTTGAAGAAAAGGACTCAAAATGCCCCTACAAAGTGCAGTTGTGGACAAAAAAATTCACTCAATGAAACTCGCCCACTCATTCATGAATTCACGAGTTGGGCCAAGTCTACCAATTTTGCTCAAGGAGTCTACCTCAAGCTTACTCAACACCAAGTTTTCTTGCGAGTTAAACAGGTTGGGGGAATGTAAGCACGTAAGCTTGTATGTTTTAAGAGTTGACAGACCATGTATGCACATGTGCAGACTCGTTAGCCACATATTTTCCTTCAATTCTATAAATCAAAACAATGAAATATATAAAAATCCTTGAGATTTTAGGAACTAAGAGTATGCATAACACAAACAATGAAATAGATAGATACTTACACAATTTTCATCTCTGCAATTTCAGACAAATTTAAGGATTTTGCTTTTGAAAGATATCTAGAGTGCAGAGAATATTCTTCGGCAGCAGACAACGGAGCTCCACCTATTTCACCAAATCCAAGCAAGTTAGCGAAATTCCAGCCTCTTTGTGCTTGAACAGTTTTTTCCCACTGCTCCAGACGTCTTTCATCAGGGTCCTTAATCAAAGACATGAAGGCAGGATCCAGAAATGTATCTAAATAAGATGAAGTCCTGTAAACGCCAAATTAATAAGGAGAATTATACAAGTTATAAAAATGGATGACACCTATTTAGACGAATATAATGAAAAAGATCCAATAAAATACAGCTTATGGCAATTAATACTGTGGAAAACAAACATAAAGCCACAAGAACAGTGATGTTTAAGAGCTTGTTTGATTTGCACGCCAAAAATATTTGAGGAAATGGAAAAGTAAATTTTGACCATGTTTTTCATTTCCAACATACATTTAGTTCTGCTGATAAGGGGCATTTAAAGAAGTAAGAAATTGTTTGTTGTGTCTGTTGCAAGATGAAGCACAGTAGCATCGCAAAATTGCAACAGAAAATTTAGATTATTGACCAAAACCATATTTTAGTCTGGCATCTGCTTTTTCATCTTTCATTTTTAATATAGTTCTTAACATTTAGCATTTTTCACTTTAGTCCCTGACATTTATATACTCCACTTTAGTCCCCCTACCTACTTGACATCTAACAAACAAAAATATTTGTCAAAACATATGAAAAAATCTTATCATATCCATTGGTTTCCATATTTTGTTATCTCATTTGTTTTCTCTTTTAGTTAGGATAATGAACATGTGTTAGTGCTTTAGGTTTCACAAAATATGAACACGATGTAATACATTTAAATACATTATAGAATATAGTTGAAAGAAGAAAATTGAATATATTTTCAAATGTGATTACAATATAAATTTATAGACTATTTACAATCTAATTAAGGAAATAAATAATAGGCAATTAAAGCATAAATAATAGGTAATTAAAGCAAGAAATAATAGGTAATTAAAACTATAGAAATCAAATCAAATCACCAAAAGATACTAAATCTATCCTAATAAATAGAAAACAGAATCTGCACTAATTATGGAATAATTATCTCGTAATTATGCAACACTCCCCTTGAGGCTGCTGAATGTATATGTATCATTCCCAGCTTGCAAGTAAGATTTTTAAAATGTTTTATGAGAAGTCCCTTAGTGAACATACTTGCCAATTGGAGTTTTGAAGGAATGTACTCGGTGACTATAAGACCATTATACAACTTCTCCTTAATGAAACGTCAGTCTATCTCTACATGCTTTGTTCGATTATGTTGAACTGGATTGTGTGCAATACTGATGGCGGACTTATTATCACACGTCAAACCCATAGGAGCTTCATATTTAATTTTGAAGTCATCGAGTATGATCTTCATCCATAATAGTTCACAAACCCCTTGAGTCATGGTCCTAAATTATGCCACTGCACTTGATCTTACAACTACATTTTGTTTCTTGCTCCTCCATGTCACCAAATTTCCACCAAAGAACATGCAATAACCTGTGGTGGATCTCCTATCAACAATTAATCATGCATAGTCAGCATCAGTATATACTTTCATGGATAAGTTTTCCCCTTTTTTGAATAGTAATCCTTTCCATAGAGAAGCTTTTAAGTACTGAATAATTCTATTTACTGCATGCAGTGTCTTTCTTTTGGATCATGCATGAATTGGCTAACCACACTAACTGCATAGGCTATGTCTAGCCTAGTGTGTGATAGATAGATAAGTTTTCCCACAAGTCTTTGATATTGTCTTCTCCACCTTTGGACTTTCCTCATCATTCTCAATCCTATGATTTTGCTCTATTGGCACTCCAGTGGTCTTACACCCCAACTTATCAGTCTCTTTGAGGAGATCAAAGGTGTATTTTCTTTGAGAAATAAAAATGCCCTATGTATCCCAAGGAAATACTTCAGCTTCTCAAGATCCTTCATTTCAAATTGAGTAGTTAGTCTCTCTCAAAGTTTGTTTTTCAATCTCATCATCACCTGCAATAATCATATCATCTACATAGACCAAAAGTAGAGTGAGTTTACCATCCTGAGAATGCTTTATAAATAGAGTATGGTCACCTTGGCTTTGTCGATATCCTAAAGATACCATAGTTTGAGTAAACCTTCGAGACCATGTACGATGTGATTGTTTAAAGACCATACAGGACCTTCTTAAGTCTGCACACCTTATTCCCTTCATTAGTGACACCATAACTAGGTGGAATCTCCATGTATATTTCTTCCTCCAAGCTTCCATGCAAGAAGGCATTTTTAACATCAAATTGATGCATCTCCCAACTAAAGTGTGCTGCCAAAGAGAGAATAATCCTGATTGTATTCATTTTTTCCACTAGAGCAAAAGTTTCCTCATAATCGATCCCATAGGTTTAGGTGTACCCTTTTGCAACAAACTTTGCCTTAGATCCAGTGTGCCATCAAACTAATACTTAACTGTGTATATCCACTACAACCCACTGCCTTTTTATCCTTTGGTCTCTCTACAATCTCCCAAGTCTCATTTCTCTCTAATGCATCCATTTCTTCATTCATGGCTCGAATCCAGTTCTCATCTTTTAAGGCTTTTTGTACTGATTTAGGGATTCTGATAGACTCAATAGCTAAAACAAAACTCTGGTGCTGCATAGAAATTTTTTTCTGTAGACACAAATTGGGATATAGGATATTTGGCACAAGATCTTTTTTCTTTTCTCAAGGCAATGGATAAATCATTTAGGTTAGGCTCAAAAGCAGTATTTGTGATGTCCTCAAGAGTCTCACGAGTATGAGTTCTTACCTCTAGTTCGGACAATTGAAGTTGTAGTTCAACTGGGATGGGTTCTTGTTGCCTTCGCTGATATTGTTTCCCAAAATATTTGTCCTCATTATTCTTCTTTGGTAATGATGTTGGTGTAGGGTCTTTGTCATCCTCCCTAAGAATGAAATCATGCAACAAAAGGAAAAGGTGGCAACCCAACAACCTCATCTTTTTGGATACTCTCCCCCTCAAGCTGAAAACTAGGAAAAAAAGACTATTTCATGGAAGGTGACATCCTTGGAAACATAGACTTTACGAATTTGAGGGTGATAACATTTGTACCTCTTTTTGTTGGGGGCATAATCGATGAAGGCACATTTGATGGTGCGAGGATCTAACCTACCCCGATAAAGACTATGAACATCGACAAAAGCAAGACAACCAAAGACAATTATGAAGACTAGTCAAAATGGGAATAGAATGATAGAAGTGTGTGCCTGTAGTTTAACACACTTTTTATTTTCTTCTTGCTGTAAGTAATATAACTCACCCTGCTCTTTAGCAATTTCAATAGTCTTCCCCGTAGCAAGATCCTAAAAACACAATGAGAATGAAAAAATACCACTACACAATTTAAATCTTGGGTAACCTTTTGAATAGACAAGAGGTTATTAGATAGTTTGGGAACATGAAGCACATTTTTTAAAGGAAAGGAAGGTTGAAGGTGGATGTTACCACAACCAGTAATGGGGGTATTGGAACCATTAGCTACAGTAATATGTTGGTTACTAGATAAAGCAATGTAGGATGAAAATAAGAGGAATGAGGTGTCATATGATCACTAACACCAATGTCAATAATCTAGATATTTTCAATACTGGAAATATTAAAAGATAAGAAACTAGAACTCTTATCACTCATAGTTAAGGAACAATAGCTAGATGTCTTACTAAGGGAGTCCATGAGAGATCAAAACCAACTGAGCTTTTGCAGATGGGCAAAATTTGGCCCTGTTCACAAAAAACAATTTCACCGAAAAAAAAATTCAACGGCGGTTTTTGGCGGTCGACGGTGGTCAACAGCGGTTCCCGGAAGTCAACGGTAGTGGTCGGTGGTCAACAGTGGCAATGATGGTCAACGGTGCAAGGTGGTGGTCAATGGAAAAAAGAAAATGAAAAAAAAATCAGTTGTAGCAATGAATGCCTAGAAAAAAAATAATTGCATAAGCACAGTCTCCCAGATCAAGAGCTCTCATACTAAGTTGAAAGAAGAAAATTGAATATATTTCTGAATGTATTTACAAATGTGATTACAGTCTAAATTTATAGACGGTTTACAATCTAATTAAGGAAAGAAATAATAGGTAATTAAAGTTATACAAATAAAATAAAATCACCAAAAGATACTAAATCTATCCTAATAAATAGAAAACAAAATTTGTACTAATTATGGAATAATTATCTCCTAATTACGCAACAAATATGGTACAAAGTATCTTTTCCTTGTCCCACAATACCAAAGACCACGTAATTTCAACAATTCCAACTTATTACCATTAGAGATGATACATCATTAAGAACAAATCTGACAAGTTGACAATCGATAGAATGACTGGATGACAACTATCAAGAAGTGGACTTTAAGCCTAACTCAACCTTATAAAATCGGCTTATAAGGTGAGGTTTGCATCTATTGTGGAATCTCCAACACACTCCTTTTACATTGAGGCTACCAACTCGTGCGTATGACTATATATAATGGGTGGTCTGATAATGGCCCGATAAGCCCAACAAAAACTCGTTAGAGAAAGCTCTAAATAACTTTGATATCATATCAAAAAGTGGACTTTAAGTCTAACTCAACCTTATAAAACCGACTTATAAGGTGATGTTTGCACCTACTGTGAGATCTCCAACAACAACAATTAAAATGCTAGTTTCATTCGTCGATTACCATTTGAAGAGAGAAAATAATACATCCCACATTCCAAATGGCAAGTAATATCATAATGGTAGTATCCCATCATTTCTAATAGTGAATCCTAGATAACTAGTATATTAATAGATAGACAAACTAAAGTGAATTTATAGACGATATGGACTACTATAGGGCCTCAGTATAGATTGTTTTATCAGATTCAGTGAGATCAACTATTAATCTGTGCTTAGAATGGTAATGTATATTCAAGTATCCTGCACTAAATTAAAATTTACTAACCTGCGAAGTGAACCGACATCGCTAACAGGAAGATCAACTGGAGCTTTAGCAGGTTTTGAAACAACTTTTTTAGGCAAAGGTTTTATTCTGATTTTGCGCGCATCTATGACAGTCTCACCATTTTCATCCCCAACATCTGCAGGAAGCTTTGCCAAAGCCATCAACTCCTCTTGTTTATCCCGGGGAAAGTAGAGTGGAAGCAACCTACATGGACATTATATGAAAGGTAACAGTAAAAAGTAACAGAAAGTCCAAACTTGAAAAGAAAAAAAAAGAAAACAAATATACTTTTGACAAGTTTATTTTATATAAAGCACTGCATATGTCAATAACTGAAAAACAAATTACCTTTTATATATCTCAGTATCAATAGTGCTGGTAGTGCAAAAGACGACAGCTGTTATATTGTCTTTCTGCTTCTCAAGAAATCGCCTCACAGTTCCTGAATAAAAACACCTTAGAAAAAATATAAAAGAATACAAAGTGTAGAAACTTAATAATAATAATAATAATCAGACGTCAGAAACGGTTAATAACAATCATTCTTTATGTCTACACTAGATGCATTCAGCATGCACATGACTAAGTATCCCGAGGTTATGTTTCAACATTAATGATAATTACAATGAAATGACGCTTTTGGAAACTACATAAAATGGTAGAATTTTGCAAGCGGGATGCAACTATAAAAACCACTGCTTTCCTAAATAATTTGCACCGTCATCCCCTTAATCAATAATCTAAGACTGGTTAGTAAGATGGAAAACAAAAGAAGTAAACTGATTCGCACCAGAGCATGCTTTGTCATTCTGTCTTCTTCCTCTCCCTTTCAACCAATGATTGATTTACTCTCTCTACTTAAGATAAAGTTAGCATGCTATTTTTTTTCGTTTTTCACGTTAAAGGCTGATATTTTCTGTATGGATGGAACAGCAATAAGTAATTTATCTCCAAAAGAAGGTCAGTTTAAATCCTATGAGATTGTCAGAGTTAACCTGTTTAATTTTTTTGGCTAGAATAAATATCACAATAATGAACATGTAAAATGTGCAAAAAAACTCACTTATAGCTACATGTGCAGCTGGCTCACGGGGATAGTTCTTTGCCTCGGTATAAATACATCCCATAGCAATACTGATTGATATATGCCAACAAGAAAAGTAAGTTTCAGATCTTTAAAGCTGCATGGGAAACAAACTATTTCAAGAAAACAAAAAATTAGGACATTTTAAACAAAAACCTTTTAAGCCCATGTTCAATTAAAAGTTCTAAGCAAGAACGATAGCAATGGCTTAAAGCATTCTCTGCCGCTGTTTGGTACTTCGAAGCATACTTTGGCCCAACTGTATGGATAACTTTCCTGCAAAAAAATTTATCGACGGTGTAAATTTCATATGGAATGAATTTAACTTTCAGCCAAGAGAATTATACATGCAAATAAGAAATACAGATCAGAAACAAAGGGGCAGAACCCATTAATATAATTTGTGTAGCATGACAAATGACTTAATGATCTCACACCAAAACATAGGAAAATAGAAAACATGTTTTTGCCAATGTCCACTTATACACATGCACTCACAATCACATCTGCCATCCATAATATACAATAAAAATATCAAAAGGGTCAAAGGTAGCATGAGAATGCAACAGCACTGACTTAAAGAGACAATCTCAGTTTCTTTTCGCCAAGAAAGGAGGCAAAAAAGGTATACTGTGATTGCATAGTGGCTTTCATCTTCCCATGTGGTAAATGAATACATCGACTTTTGATTTGAAAAGGAAAAAAAAGGGGGCTAATATACAAACCTTGCAGGAAGGTCATAGGCATTGGTTACTTTAGCCATCCCTGTTCGACATCCACCCTGAGAACAATTAAGATATGTGATAGCAATTATATTATCATAACCATTTCCAGAAAGCTGCTTCCTGGCATGTCATTTTATGTATTGTAGAAACACAATGCTGCAATCATTAGCTCAATCTCTCAACCAAAATATTATCACCAACAAATAAAAAATTCCAAAGAAAATATAATAATCACTAAATTTACAAGCTCAAATAACACAGAACATAACAAAATTATTGCAGAACAATTTATAACTTATAAGAACTATACCAAAGTTGCACATTCTTCTGCAAGACCAGGTCCAGCTGCGGCATGCAATCCAGGGCTGCTGTGTGCTTCATCCAAAACCTGTAGACAATAAATAAAAGCAAGCTAAGAAATATAATGCTATTAGCTCAATTATATTTACTTGAGGCCCAGTACTGACATGCTGCATAGTATCATTACATACAATAGTCTAAGGTGCAACATAATTGTTGAGAATTGATAGAACTTATATGTGACTCAATTTCCAATGTCACGAGAGACATAGGATAGCAACAAGTGAAAAGTGAATAAGAGGCAGACAAAAATTGGTCAATGTCAAGTTTATATTTATTTAAAATATAAATCCTGCTTTAATGACGTTATTTGAATAAATTTACACAGATATTCTTTCTTAAGGGTTCAATATTATGTGATTTTATTTATCAGCAATAAAATCACTCTTAGCTGAAAATTTAATTACACTCAAGCATCAGAGAGCAAGTGCCTCTAAGAATAATGACTCAAAGAAATATGTATGCAATTTCTCTATAGATGGGCCTCTTATATGTTGAAATTATTAGGGAAATAGGAAAGGAGAGAATAAAGAGACTGAATAGTCTGTTTAGTATCTATTGTAATATTATTGAACTCCTAAATCCTAATTCTAGTTAAATAAAGGAAAACATCCTGAAATATGGAAAAACCATTAAGACTACGAGAACATGTACAATACTCTAAAATACCATAAAGGTACTATCAGATATTTTCTACATATTCTCAAGCTAAATCTCATTAAGCTTACAACTTGTTAATGAACATTTAAAAGCTCAGGAAGGTGGCAATTGTTAATCAGGGCAAGGAGGTCTGATCTGACTAAAGACAATAAGGTCAGAAGATCGGAGGTAACAATGACCAGAAAGAGGGCAGAACGCACCCCCATGATGGCATGATGCCATTCATTTGACAAACCATTAGCCCTTGTTTATTAAAATATTAGACTCCTAGTTCTAATTAATTAAGCAAACAAAATATTATGAAAGGTGGAGAAAAATTGTAAGAAAACATTTACAACAATCTAAAAATACTTCAAAAAATAAAACAATGACATTATGAGATATTTTCTAGATATTCTAATATCATTAATGCCAGTTCCAATAGGAGATGCATGCAAATAAATAAATTGAGCTTGAAGAACAGTAACACTTTCTCAATTGGAGAGAACATGAACATGAAAAAAACAATCGCTTTATACAATAAAACAATCACTCTGGTGTCCGTTTTGGTCCAAACTGTTCCCTAGGAGTCCTTACAGATCATAATATCATTAAAGAATGAAGAAAGGAAAATCGGTCAGAAATTAAAACAATCATTAACCTAAGAACAGCAGTAGAAATTGATAGTTTATCAAAACAGTTCAGTGCCAATTGTTTTCTAGTGTAGACACAAAGAAGTAATGATTGTAAACTCCTTCAACCGGTGATCCTATTTTCTTGCTTTGTTTACACAACTTGAATTACAGTAAAAAAAAAGAAAATAACATAACATTAACTAACTTTGCAATTACCAAACCAAGAAAACCTAAACCAAACTATACAAATATATAAAGAAAAATCAAACTACATTACTAAACACATGCACTCACTCACCTCATTTGTCGAATTTACCACAGCATCCACCTCAAGGTTCCAGGGGTTCCCCCTCCACAAGTATATCTTCAAATTAACTTCATGGTTAACAGGAAACTTTGACACAGAACCACTGTCACCGCTGTCCGTCCCGGACTTGAATGTCAAGGGATCAGGGAAGTATGAACTAGAAAATGCTGAGTCTCCGTCGTTATGCACTAAGGAATGCTCAGCATCAATCCACCTTGGAACTTGATCCAAAGTCACAACAGAGTCCCCACTATCATTTGGCAATCCACCCCGGGATGTGGCTGAATCTGGAGTAGCCACAGGCCTATACATTTCAGGGACTCTTAAAATCAACAGCACCAATCCCTATGTTAAGGTTCTTCCAGATAACCTTTGCAAGTTTCACAATTGAACATTAGCAATCCCAAATTCACACCTTAGCTATTCAATCCCCACAATCTCAACCATAATTACCTCCTATGAAACAAAACATCAGATTCCAAAACAAACTTCAAGGGCAAACCTTTTCTTCAACTAACATTTGTGCAGCCAGGGAGAAAATGCAATTACAAATAGAAAAACTGGATTTTCAATTCTCACGCTAAAATGAAGAAGAAAACTAATCATATTATTTCCCTTCTATCAGAAGGGGGCAAATTCTGATATATATCAAAAGGGAAAACCGTAATTTGATGGAAAAAAAAAACGTGAAATACCTGAAACTGAAATCTGGGTTTCGAAAAGGAGCACTTTTTTTCGCTTCTTTCTCCTTAAAGTTCGCTCTTTTGGGGATCAAATGAGATAAAATACAACACTGTTGTTGCTGTTTACACGGGAGAATGATCTTGAAAAGTTTAAATTTTTATTTATTTATTTTATAAAAAAAAGGATCATGTGTTGTTTGTTTTTGTCTTGTAGCTAATAAGCTGATGTTATCAGATTGCGGTGCCAATGATTAAACAACAATTTAATACTCATTAATTGATTACTATTCTATTAAGAGTTTATTCCAATGTTTTTTTATGAGGTCTTGCAATGTTAGTATTTACATACAATTATGGTTCTTGTTCACTGTTTATGTGTACACGTCTTAACTAATTATATATATATATATATGTATATAATTAAATAACCAAATTTATCTTCAAAGAAATCTTTCAATTATGTATTTCCATGAAAATTGAAGATTCCTTTACACGCAAATTTAATAAAAAAAACCTATCAATTACTGTATCCATCGTTGAAAGTATTTACATAATGATATACAACATCTCAAAAAAAATTAATTTTGGAAATGAACAAGCCTGTCATCAAGGTACTAGGAATAATAATTCAATCAATAATATTGAAGTGTAATAATCACAATAATTATTGAAAAAAAAAAGATTTTAGCCCATATTCTTTAAGTTCAAATGAAGTGTGATTCCTAAATATGAAAAAGTTATATTAACCAAATTTTTTATGTGTCTGTCTATATTCTTAATTTAAACGTGACAGTAAATCTAACAAAACAAAGGAAATGTTGAGAAAACAGATTTTTTTTTTATCAGCAATGAATAAATAAAATTAAAGGGATACTTCAGGGGTATCCCAACCCATAAACATATCCAGAAGTGGACTTCCTAAATAACCAACATCGGCGACCACCGACTACTCATATGGAGAGCGTCGTTTCATCAATCGACGATCATGTTGACAGAACGCCACTTCATCAACCGGCGATCATGTTGACATGTGCATACCTACGGCGACCACCGACTACCCACATGGAGATCGCCGTTCATCGACCGACGATCATTTTGACTTGTATAACTTCAGCAACCTCCGACTGCACACAACCGGCGATCTTGTTGACTACGGCGACCACCGACTACACATCATCGACTACACACAACCGACGATCATGTTGACCTTTGCATACCTACGGCGACCCCCGACTACACACATGGAGATCGTCGTTCATCGACCGGCGATCATTTTGACTTGTATAACTTCAGCAACCTCCAACTGCACACAACCGACGATCTTGTTGACTACGGCGACTACCGACTACACATCATCGACTACACACAACCGGCGATCATGTTGACCTTTGCATACCTACGGCAACCACCGACCACCGACCACGACCTTACTTGAACAGGATCTCAACACACACATAACAGACATTGAATTGGGTTTAAGAGTCAGTCCGTGAAAGAGTAGAAATGACCTTCCCTATGTTTAAGCCAGGACCATGACAGAAGTTGAGCTGCTTGGAGAGTTTCCTCAAGGTCAGGAATGCTCTGTTTAAAGATCACATTATTTCTGTGTTCCCATATGCATCGTGTTATCGCCGCCCATACTCCCTTCCAGACCAGATTCTGTTTCACTGATAGGTTAGGCAAGTAGAAATTCAGAAAATGATTGCAAATATCCTTGTTCTGTGCACCCAAGACCCCTATCCATCTGTAGCAAAGCATCCAGACTCGATAAGCATAACCACAGTCTAAAATTAAATGCTGGATGGATTCCACTAATTGTTTACAAAAAACACAAAGGGGTGAGTTCACCATAATTCCCCGTCGCACAAGATTCTGGTATGTTGGAATTCTATCCAAAAGAATTCTCCAAGCCGTGCAGAGGACCTTTGGAAAGGCTTTGGCCTTCCACAACATACTAAAAACATCTTTATCTGGGCCGGATCCTTGGTTGGTTAGAACATCATATGCTGATCTTACGGAAAAAACCCCCTTAGGGTCCCCTCTCCAAGTAATGAAGTCCTTTGAATCCTTGTTCAGAACTGCCCTAGATAAGGTTGTTAGTAATTCTTCTTCCAAAATCGACTCCCAGTTGAATCTCTCCCTCCTCCATTCAAGGTGCCAATGCCATACGTCTTCTTCCCAAAAGCCAACCTCACCCACCTTCATCCCTTGATTCAAGGATAAGGAAAATAGTCTAGGATATGAATCCTTAAAGGTACTATTACTTATCCACGGATCTTCCCAGAAGTGTACTGAGTCCCCAGCTCTGACATTCCAAACAACTGTTTGTTGGAACCAACCTACACCATCTCCCTCCCTGCATATGTTCTCTAAGTCTCTCCACCACCAGGATTGGCAACAAGGCCGAACCTGGTTAAACCCATGTAACATCATATATTTAGACTCCAAAATGTCTTTCCATTTCCCCTTCGCCTCACTCTTTAACCTCCACTTCCATTTCGCCATAAAAGCATAATTGAACTTCCTGATGTCTTTAATTCCTAGCCCGCCTTCCTCAGGAGGTTTACAAATAGTTTCCCATCTTACCCAAGGTATCGATCTGTTATCCTTGCCCCAACCCCATAGAAAACTCCTTTGTAAACTCGTGATTCTGTTGCAAACTGATACCGGGACTTTGAAGAAAGATAAGTAAAAGAGAGTAATGGAAGCAAAGACTGATTTGATTAAGCAGATTCTACCCGCCATGGATAAACATCGCCCTTTCCAAGTACTTAGTCTAGCTCTGATCTTGTTGACGACAGGCTCCCAGAACAAAACCTTCCTTGGATTACCTCCTACTTCCAACCCCAAGTATTTGAAAGGTATCTGCATGGTATTGCAATTTAAAGTTTTGGCATAGGTTTCTAGAGTGAATCTATCCACATTTATCCCTGCCAATTTCGACTTGTGAAAATTAATCTTCAAACCAGACACAAGTTCAAAGCATCTAAGGATCGTCTTTACAGTAAACACATTTGAAAAAGAGTCCTCGAACATGAATAAAGTGTCGTCTGCGAACTGTAGCATACTGCAGACTATTTCCTTCCTTCCCACCTTCACACCTGTAAGCATGTTCTGCTTGGTCGCTTGTCTCACTAATCCAGCCAAACCCTCAGCTACTACCAAGAACAAAAAAGGGGCCATAGGGTCACCCTGTCTCAGCCCCCTTGATGGTTTGAATTCCTCTGTTGGGCTTCCATTAACCAACACAGAAATGGTGGACGATTCCAGGCAACCCTTGACCCATCTTATCCATATATTGTGAAAACCTAACCTTTGTAACATATCAAGTAAGAAATCCCACCTTATTGAATCGTAAGCCTTCTCGTAGTCCACCTTAAAGCAAAGTGCACTCCTCCGGTTCCTCCTAACCTCCTCCACCACCTCATTTGCTATAAGCACACTATCCAACATCCCTCTATTCCTCAAAAAAGCTGATTGGTCTTCGTCAATGACCAACGAGAGAGCCTCCTTCATTCGACCTGCTAAAACCTTAGTGATAATCTTATAGAAGACTCCTACAAGGGAAATAGGCCTGAATTGATCGAGAGAGAGGGGGTCATTCACTTTAGGTACCAAAGCAATAAAAGAAGCGTTACACCCCTTTGGTATCACCCCGGTCTCATGAAAAACCTGCACTGCCTCCATAATGTCATTTTTAAGGATGTCCCAACACTTCCTGATGAACGTAAAATTGAATTCATCTGGCCCTGGACTCTTTGATCCTTCACATTGCCACACAGCTTCTTTCACCTCTTCCTCAGTGAAGTTTGTTACCATCTTTGTACTGATTTTAGAAGGAAGAGATTTAAACTCCACAGAGCCCAAGTGTCTTTGAAACTCTGAATTGGTCCTTATTTTTGTGATAACAAAGATTAATGCTACTCTATTTTTTTTTTATTAATTTTGCTCTAAGGTGAAGAAAAAAGCATAAAAGAATCACTTATTACATTGAATAATGGATTTTAGAGGAGAGTTTATGCATGGATTAGGGCCCTAAGAAAAGAAAATGATTGCTGAGTTATTACTGCTTAAATATTCATATAAAACAAGATTTATAGCTTGATTTGAAGCAGTTAAAGAAACTTACTATTTCTAGTGAACAGCACCCAATAAACCACTTATTTCAGTACGTAACTTGATTGAATATCTATAAATTTGTAAGTATATTCCAAATTTTATGTTAAAATTTATTATTGATACTAAAAAAAACATTGATTAGAAACTAATTTGAGAGAAAAATAATAATTTAAAGATTATTTTGAAGAAAAAAAAATTATTTATAAATTAATCACTAGTACAAAAATAAGAAAAGAATGCTCCTTATTTAATGCGGTTCAGCGCTTAAACGCATTCGTAAAAAACGCGGTGGCATTTTTGAAATTATTTTGATTTACAAATGCGGTTATTTAAATAACCGCATTTGTAAATCAAGAGCTTCCATTTACAAATGCGGTTATTCAAATAACCGCATTTGTAAATGGTTTTTACCCTAAAAATTTTAGGCGCTCAACAGTTTCGTTCATTCTTCGTTTGCGCTCATATTTGTTCTTCGTTTTCTCTGGTTGCGAAGTTCTTCATTTTCGAAGGTACGTAACTGCATTGCCCCTTATTCTCTTGTTTCCATTGCTCCTAGCAACTGCATTGAACTTCAATGGCTTTCGCTTTCCATATTGTTTTCGTTTTTAATGGGTTTCGCTCTGCATTTTGAAGGTGTACTCTTCCATTGCTTCCGCCGCCGCACTCGCCGCAGCTGCCGTGTTTCCTCTTCTCCCCTTCCACTCTTCACCAACAACGTGCCCCTAAAACCCCAGCTCATTCAGAAGAATATACAAATGCGAGCTCATTCAAAAGAATATACAAATGCGGTTATTTCAAATAACCGCATTCGTAAATCGCATTTACAAATGCGGTTCTATAGCTGCATTTGTATTTATCTGATTTACAACTGCGTGCTGATCAAATGCGGCTCTATAACCGCATTTGTAAATGTAAAATAGCCGCATTTGATTAGCATTTCTGCGCTAGTGAATTTATGTTATTGTTAAATGATTTCTAAATTAGTATCTAATTAGTTATCAAAGTTTTTCTACCAAATTTAGAATCAAAATAATTGGTACTTAAAATCTTGATAGCTAATTAGATATC
This sequence comes from Phaseolus vulgaris, assembly GCF_000499845.2. Taxonomy (NCBI): domain Eukaryota; kingdom Viridiplantae; phylum Streptophyta; class Magnoliopsida; order Fabales; family Fabaceae; genus Phaseolus; species Phaseolus vulgaris. The sequence goes on along the minus strand of NC_023758.2, from coordinate 9,915,829 downwards.
AATTTAGAAACCATTTAACAATAATAGAAACTAATTTAGAAACTAAAATTATTTTTAATCTCCAAAGTGATCTCTATTTTATTCACTGTAACAACTAATTATTTTAGGTTTTTAAAATTAATTTCTATTTAATGATTTTCTTGTAGTATGAATAATATAAAAGAAATCATTCATGTTAATTTTATTAAAGATTTGATATATTTTTTCATTCAATACTAAATAATATGAATAAAAGCCGAATAATATGTCCAAATTAACTCGTAATGCGAATAACTAATAACTTATGAGTTAAATAGTCAGATATAAATTACAATATATTAAATTTGATTTATAGTGTATTAAAAGATGAATTTGGCATGCTGAAAAAAGAAGGGTAATTAACTCAGACAAAAAAAAAAAACATGTTTAGTAGTTTGGTTCTACTGAAATTCACATCACAAGTCCCAAGTTTAAAAGATGGTGAAAAAAATGAGCAAACCATGTTGATGTTTGCCATGTGTGTAGTGAGTTGTGTGTAACAAGTTAAGATGATGATGAACATAAGAGGTAAGGGGAAAAGGACAGAATTGAAGTGGGTTCTAGAGAAAGCCCTCACTTTATGGTGATTGAATACACATTCACGTGGCATGTTTCTTCATGTACCAAGTATTGCTTTTTCCAATCCATAAGAACTATTGCTTCTATGTTTTGTGTATTGGAATAGGCAAACTCATCCAAACACTTCCTACATTTTGTCAATAGGGCGGTTTATAGCATATTCTAACCTATAATAATGTTTAATGTTATGAACCTCACTGTTTATTTTATTAGAAAATTTAGATAAATTAGGACAAATATTTCCTAAAAGCACTTACATTAATACTTCTGAATTATTTATACATGTGACTTCAGAATCTAATCCTTCCAACTCTAGTTAACACTACAAAAATAATTAATTTTAAGAGGAGTTTATTATTAGAGGTTGTAATAACCTCTAGTAAGACAATCAAGTAGTAGAGAAATCCCAGTAAATATCAAACAGTTTTTCTAATAAATCTTAGTAAAGATAAAGTGTTTTTATTATTTTTTTTAATTAAGCTCATCTCTTCTTTTTTGCACTTTAAAAAACTTATCACTTTGTTACTGCAACATGTTTACTCTTCTCCTATGACTTCTCAAACCTTAAAGAAATTCCATCCAGTAAATGATTCTAATCCGATGCTCCCTCACTTCTCCTCGATCTCAATCGTTCATCCTCTTCGCAAACCACACTCTACCTCCATTGATTACAACAATTTTGTTCAAAACCTTTTCCTTGAGGATGCCTCCGCTACGGGTTCCCCCTCCGCATTTTCTGAGGCCAGCAAGAAGATCCTCCTCCGCATCCCGGGAGTGATCCTCAACTTCATCGATAAGGAATACAATGTCGACCTTGCATGCGGTGATTTTTTCGTCATTCACTTCTGGCATGGAGACAACGCATCCATCTTGTACGTGTTGTAGAACATGGGAGCTTTGATGTTTCAAATCTATGATGAAGGTTGGAGCTGTGCTGATTTTGGTTTGAGCTTAGTCTAGGTTGTTTAGAATTATTGTAAAAATCATTCCTAGTCCCTTGCACAAGCTTGCTCAATCTATTTTAAGAGAGAAAAATGTTTTTCTAAGTAAAGAGAAAAACAACTAGTTGAAACCACAAAATAATCGGTTGTTTGTCACTTAGCTTGTTTGAAGGTTTTAATTGTTTTTTACTTGGTTAAATAAATGTCTAACCAATTCAACCGGTTAAAACGACTTTTCAACCAGTTGATTGTTACATTTCATAACAGCTTTTCAAAAACCTATTAATTTGTTTTGCAATTTAATCAAAACTATTTTGGCTCATAATTGTTGCCTAGAACGAGTAGTTTTGAGAGCTATAAATATGCCTTTTGTTTTAAAACAAATTACACAAGATAGATATCAAATACAGTGAGATTGAGATTGATTTTGAGAAAAGTTTTTCAAAGGTTTGCAAGATTGCTAAATAGTTGTGCACTGGTTTAAGGTTTGATCCTAGGAGCTCTGTGATTCCTGTAAACTCAGGTGTGATTTGTTCCTTTCATTATTCTTGTATTTGTTCTTTTATAAACTTGTGAAGTGTGTGGAAATCCTTTAAACAGAGTGTGTTATGGCTAAGGGTGTGTATAGCAAAGAGGGTGAGTGGTTCTTGTGGTATCAAGATCACCTCTTTGTGTTAGTGTGAGTTGTAATATGTGATTGGTTACTAATGGAACCCAATGGTTGTTCTGGGAACTGGATGTAGCTCGAGGTTGAGTGAACAAATATAAATTGGCTGAGTAATCTCTCTCTCTCACTCCTTATAAAATGTTTATTTTAATTCTGCTTTTGCTGCTAACATAAACAACCAGTTAAACCAAAGTTTCAACCGATTGAAATTATGTAAACAGTTTCTTTTACATTATTTGATTGCCTTCCTTGATTGCTTAATCTGTGATTGTTGATAAAGCTTCATTTTTATTCAATCTTTGTCAAAATCTTTTGACAAACAATTCACCCCCTTCTGTTTAAGCCATTTGATTATGTTGTAATCTTAGTTCAAATATATGTAGATGACATTATATTTGGCTCTTCTAATGATCAATTGTGTGAATATTTTGTAAAAGCTATGCGGGGAGAATTTGAGATGTCAATGATGGGGGAGCTCTCTTTCTTTCTTGGACTGCAGATTAAGCAAACCAAAGAAGGCATCTTCTTGTGTCAATACAAATACTGCAATGATATTTTCAAAAATTTTGAGATGGAGAGTTGCAAAGCTACAACAACACCTATGTCAACAAATTGTTACTTAAGTGATGATGAAGTTGGAACAACAGTGGATCAAACTAAATACAGGGGGTTAATAGGTTCTTTACTATATCTCACTTCAAGTATACCTGATATTATGTTTGTTGTTTGCCTTTGTGCAAGGTTCCAATCCTGTCCAAAGGAATCTCATCTCAAAGCTTCCAAGAGAATCCTTAAATATCTTAAAGGAACAACATCCGTGGATTTATGGTATCATTCACACTCTCTTATTCATTTAGTAGGATACTCTGATTTTGATTTTGTAGGATGCAAACTAGATAGAAAGAGCACAAGTGGAACATGCCATCTACTTGGGTCAAGTCTTATCTCATGGCACAACAAAAAACAAGTTTGTGTAGCCTTGTCAACTGCTGAAGAGGAGTATATAGCTGCATGTAGTTGTTGGGCATAGATCTTGTGGATCAAACAACAGCTGAAGGACTTTGGATTGAAAGTCAGCAAGGTCCCTTTGTTATGTGATAAAACGAGTGCAATAAATCTCACAAAAAAATTAGGTTCAACACTCCAGAACCAAGGATATTGAGATTAGGCATCACTTTATTCGTGACCATGTTAGTAATGGAGATTGTGACATTCAAGTTGAGTGAACTATTATAAATTGGTTGAGTAATATCTCTCTCTCTCTCACTCTTTATAAACTGTTTGTTTTAATTCTGTTTTTGCTACTGCCATAAACAACTGATTAAAACAAAGTTTCAACCGATTGAAATTCTGCAAACAGTTTCTTTTACATTGTTTGATTGCCTTTCTTGATTGCTTAATATGTGATTGTTGATAAAGATTCATTCTTATTCAATCTTTGCGAAAATCTTTTGACAAACAATTCACCCCCCTCTTGTTTAAGCCATTAATTATAACACGCGCGTGTCGCAGACAAGATCCAATGGTCGTTGGTGAAGGATGAGACCATCGTGAAAGTTAACGTTTCGCACTACTTCTTCTCGTTTCGCATCACCAAGGGATTCGATCCCGGGGAGGAGTAAAGGATGTGCTAAGTTTTGGGTTCGGTGCTCAGGTATCTTTGTCTCTTCTTTAATCGGAATGAATGAGATTTTTATGGAAGTAGATTATTAATATTGTTAAGATATAATAAGTTATTACTTTGTTTTAACTTGTTGTCTATTGAGGCTGGTGATTCTAAGAGGTTTGTTGTTTGCAAGTTCTAGATTTTGACCTTCACCATCTGGAAAATATGCAATTGCCATGTTTTTCTTGCCTACATCCAACATTCGTCGAGAGGAATGCAAAAATGTATTTCAAAAGGTAACTTAATTTTGGAATTTCCTTGGTTTTTGTAATTTAAATTTTTTTTTTTGCTTCTGTCTGTCATTATTTTTTGCCCCTGTTTGTGAATAGGTTTAGCAATGAGAATAATAATGACATAGTTTTGTTAGGAACATCTGGATAAGAACGATTCTTCTAGTTGTACACACCATTCTTTTGGTTTTCACCTTATTTTATCTATCTTGTCAAAGACTTCCTTTTGCAACATTATTGCATCATCTTTCTTTGAAAATATTGCAGATAGAATGGTAGATATTAGGTAACTCAAATCTTGTGAGAGAAAAAATGATAATACTAATTTTTAGCTTGCAAGATGTCGTGAAGGTATTGTCACTTAATCAATCATACATAAATTAAATTAGTACAAACTGTAATTTGAACTTCTTATTTTGTTTTAAAAGAATCTTTAGATATTTATTCCTTAAATTTGATAATTTGAAACACTCTGGGATTCAATTCGAGGCCATTTTTTTAGTAGAGATGCAAATATGTTAGGGAAGTTGAGGTTTGTTTTTTGGTTCTATAAATATTTCTAGCAAATTTACTGTTATCTTTTTTTTTTACTTAGTGTTCTCTATCACTTAAGTAACTTATAAAATATTTCCCTGCAAATTTGTAGGTTGATGCTCCATTAAAGAAATTACGAATGTCACTTTCTCAAATTTTGCAGGACATGGTTAGTGGTGAGGAGCTCTTCTTATATGGGTATGCTCCAAATATAACAAAATTAGCTCAGGTAGTGTCTCGATATGGATGAAGAGAAAATCTTAAAAGAATTAGTGGGCATCTTAACGTCTTTTAATTGTTTATGGATATGTTCCTTCTTGTCTTTTAAGTGGTATTTTCTGAAATTCTTTTGCATAGTAAACTTACCAAACTAGTTTTTTTTTTATCGGTAATGAATAAATATATTAATAGGGACACTTCAGGGGTGTCTCAACCCTTGAACATGGCTCAAAACTCCCAAAAAAATCTAAACAGCTTTTGACATATAAAGCACGAAAAAATTCCACTTGATTAGCTTTCAAGTACCCAAAAGGACATAAGCTGCCTAGTAAGAGCTTCTTGGCACCACTCAACAGCACTTTTAGAGCATCTTTTGACCATCTTGAGTGCATCAAAGTGCTTCATGATAGTTGGTACATAACTACCCTTTTACACTTTAACAACAATGATTAACGTTGCCTCCACCAATAATGTTTCCATCATAATAAAGATGCTAATACTACCAATACCAGTCCAAATAACTTTGTTGAATGCTACTAAGAGAGCGTAAGATACGAAAAGCTGAAGGCTTATCAGTATGATTAGTTGCAACAAAAGGAGAGAGCTTGCCCTGAATCTAAACCAACCAAACATATGTGACAAACTGGTGAGAAAGCAACTCAACCAGTAGAGTGGTTGCAACTATCTGTTAAGCAAAACACTGATCCATCCCACCAATACACTTCATTCTTCTTCTTCTGCTTCCCACATAAAATAGGATCACACCAAAATCTCCTACCCAACTCCCCTCCTACTAACTTGACAGTTGTACCAAACTAGTTAAATAGTTATATTTTTGCTGCTGAAATCTTTCTTGTTTGTTTTGAGGGATTCATTGATTAATGTTGGCCCTTTGAAAGATTTTTCATATGGTTTAAGAATAAATGTTGATGCAAATGCTACAAGGATATTTTTAATGATTTTTTTTCTCTAATGAGTTATTTTTAAAGAAGTGTATATTTACAGTATTTTTAATCATTCATTGTAGGATGCAAATGGAAGCCTCCTAGAGAAAAATCCTATAGTTGCTTTGTGTTAGGTAAGTTGTTATCTATTTCATTCAAGTTAAGCATCTCCATAATTATATTCTCTCTAAAAGAACTTTTTAATCAAACTCTAGTGCATGGACTTTGTTTCAAATTGCTAAAGATGACCCTTACTTTGTAATTTCATGTTATATATCTTCATTGTGTTCTGCTCATTAGTAACATTTTCATCTTTTGAAAAGATAACGTTGTGAATTTCTACTGAAAAGGTTTTTTTAATCCCTTGAAATTATTTGCTGTGTTGCTTTAATTTGTGAACCTACAGTTAATTGTTGTTTAGTCACTAAAAAAAAATTAATTTTAAAAGGGATTTATAGTTAACTGTTTTATGCATCTTTTTTGCTTCCTAAGCCGACAGAGGAAGATAAAGTGGAGGACAAAGTGGAGAAATAATAGATAGCAGAAATTAAGAAATAAGGACGGTGGCAAGAAAATGCATGTTGTAGATGGTAGTGATGACATGTAATAAATTGTAAGTGATCCTTTAAGTATTTAGCGTGTCGGTGTCAGATACTTGTATTGGACACTGACACTCGTATGACACTTGTAGGACACGTATCCGTGAAGTGTCCAATTCAAACAATATTTGTTGGATTTCTGACAATTATAGTACGATTCTAATATAATTTTAAAAAAGAAAAATACATTAATTGTATAAATTTTTATTATGATTATAAAAATAAGAAACAAATCTTTTTGAACCAGTCATGAAAAACATCTTTCTGCTCCAAAAACAAACCTAGAACATACTTATGCACATAAATCTTTATTTTCAATTTATATAATTCATAATTATGTAATATATATATTTGTGTCCCCGTATCCTACATTTTAGATATTATACATATCTCTGTGTTCGTATCCGTGTTCGTGTCGTATCAGTGTCTGTGCTACATAGTCCATGAGTTTAGTATTTAGTATCCTAAAGTTTATGTATTTTAATAAAGTTCATAACTGAACAATATTTAATATTTAGGGGATTACTTACATAGTTTTGTTTTTACGCTAGAGTCCGTTTAGGAGATAGGCTTTAATCTTTATTAAATCACATATTGTAATGTTGGTTGTTTAATTTTGAGTTTTGCATTTGTTTTTCTCCTCAACCCTCTATTTTCTTTCGGTTTGCCATTAATGTTAGGGAAATCAAGCCTATAAAGATAAGTAATGATAGAAAGCCATTGGATTTTACACAAAAGCTATCAAACTCTGTAGTGATAATGCAATGTACTATAGTAACAGGGCTCAAGCGTATCTAGGACTTGGAAGGTAGTGTTTTTTTTTTTCTGGATATTTGTCATAAGTGTTTGCAAAAATCTTGATTTGTAGACTATACGATATTTTTTCATGCTTACCACATTTTGTTCCTTGAATAACATAGTCAAGCATTTTACAATAAAATTTGTTTATTATCTAATTTACTCAGAAGGTGAATGCCTATTTTTGTAGAGGTATATCTAGAGAGATGCAAGGCTACTAGAAAGAAGCAAAGGTACTAGAGAGATGCTAGACTACTACAAGGAATCAATTGACAACAACATCTTTTCATTATTTCATACATTCAACTATATTGGGCTCCCTTCAAGCTAAGATGATCATTGTTTGATACCATAGTCTTTTTTAGTGTTGACCAATCTTATGATAATTACTATATAACCTTCAGGCTCTCACTTATATACTAGAACATCACTCTACGTCTGATGATTCAACTAAGTATCGGGCAATTTATGAGATTGAATATTGGAAGATGACAAGGAATCCTATAAGTAGATTCAAGAGATGGATGGAAAGGAATGGTTGGTTGATATTGCCTCAATGTTGGTTCTCAAAATAGAATGGTTAGATGATGAGAGCATGTGACCTAACATTTTAAGTTTAAATTTGAGATTTGATTCTGGATTACTGTGTAATATTATTACTAGGGATTTATCATCACACAAATGGTTATACATAATTGGATTGAATGGTAGGAACCACAAATTCTTTAGTGAAAACTCGCATGCCAAATGGGAATCTCTAAACTTACCAACAAACAGAATGCTCACTCGGTACAAGGTAATTAATCTTTTTTTGTAATAATGTTTTGAGTTACAATAACATTGTGATTTAATTATAACTTAAAAACTAACTAATGTGTTAATAATTGGAAGACTATATTCAAAACTCCAATGAGGTTAGACCCTGTTGTGGTGGGTCTAAAAGGAATGGGAAAAGGCTATGTTTGAATTAATGGTGAAAACATTGAACCTATCTGGCCCAGTTACATGACCCGGTTTTATGATCATTAGTGTCAAATGTTCTAGATATATTTTTAAGAAAATGAACACAATTTAATATGTAAACCTTATTTTTCAAAAAATCTCGAGGTTTTGAATAAATAAATTATAATAGTTTAATTAATGTACCCCAAAAGAAAAGGAGAAGACATTTAGTCCAATCACATGTGGAAGTGTTAGGAAGAGGCTTGTGGAGGCAATGTGTTAGGATTACATTTCTTTAGACTTATGTTATGAATAAACTATTGTGTGTTTTCTCTAAATTTTAATATGATTTTATTTTGCAATGCCCTCTTCATATATTTTTAAGTATTTATGATTTAAAAATTTAATAAATTTAATCCACGTTAATATTGGAAATTTAAATGAAATTGTGGGAAGTAATTTAGAAATCACTAAAAGTAATGGGGACTTGAAAATCGCTGGAAGTAACGGGAGTTTAGAAACTGTCGAAAATACCATGGGTTGAAAACTATTGGAAATACCAGGGGTTTGGAAACTGCCAAGAAATACCAGGGGTTTGGAAACCGCCAGAAACACTAGGGGTTTGAAAACCGCCAGGAAAACCAGGGGTTTGGAAATAATTAAAAATACCAGGGGTTTGGAAACAATTGAAAATACCATGGGTTTGGAAATGGCTGATAGTAACAAGGGTTTCAAGAACCGCCGGGAAATCACTGTCATTCCAGGGGTTAGTAAAAACTGTTGGTAATCTGTTAACAATGGTGGATCTTTCAGGGGAAAAACAAACCGCGGGTAACGCGCTTAGCGGGGGTTAAAACCGTCTGCAACGCTAAAAATAATGTTGAACCAAATGGTGTTCAAACTTGTTAAAGAAGCATTGGATAGTATAAATTCTATTTTTGCACGTACTGCTTCATATTCAATCAGATCAAACACAAGCACCAGGGAGTTGTCTTCATCAAATAGGGGGAGATTGTTGAACCAAGTGGTGTTCCAGTTTTGAAGAATCCAAACCCTTTGAAGGATGTTGAAGCCTTAGCTGTGCTTGCTGTTGCTGTGCCGGTTTAGTTAGGATCTGGGGTAGATTGTGTTTGTAATCCACCTCTTGATTGAATCCAAAGCATAGGCATTCTCAATCTTTTTGAAAGAAAAATGTTTTTGAAACTAAGTTAAAACAACCGATTGTTTTGTCAAAACAACCGATTGTTTATACTTATATGTTTTTAGAAAAGATTGAAAACTATTTTTAAAATGGTTGAGCTGTTAAAACCAAAACAACCGATTGATTCAAGGAAACAACCGATTGTTTGTTTTGGTACCATAACAGAAAAACTGTTTTATCTTTGACTGAGCTTTAAATGTTTTTAATTGCTTACGCTCCAGTCTTTAAATGCTTTGACCAATCTTTAAATGCAATTTAAGAGTTTGTTAAGATTTGATAACAAACAACATCTTTGAATATATTCAAAAAAACAGATTTGAGTAACAAGATTTTTCAATAGAGTTTCTGAGTTTTTCAAAGAACTGAGATTGCTTAGAATTTGTGATTGATTAAAGTGTATGGAATAGGATTCTGCTTGTATTGATTTCAGATTATCTTCTGTAACAAGTGTAATCCTTGTACTCTGCTGAATAATTTCATTTCTGTTGCTGAGATTGGTTGTGTGTTCTTGAGGGGATCAAGATCATCAATCTTAGTGTTGGTGTGTTGGCCAAGAAGAGTGTGTGTCTTGAGGTGATCAAGGTCACTTTCTTGGTTGTTGTGTAAGTGATCAAGGTGTGATTGCTTAGTGGATTTCCTCAGAGGTTTCTGAGAAGACTGGATGTAGCTCTGGATTTGGAGTGAACCAGTATAAACATCTGTGTGCATTCTCTCTATCCCTAACTCTTTAATTCAGTTTTGATATTTGTTAACTGGTATAAACAACCGATTGTTTCAGTAAAACAACCGATTGTTTTTACTAGTGTTGTGCTTTTTGCTTTATGTTTTGAAAAACTGATTTCTTAATCAAGGTTTTCTCAAAGTAATTTCATTCAAGGCTGAAAAGTTTGCGAAAACTCTCTTTAAACAATTCACCCCCCTCTAGTTTAAAGCCATATATTCTAACAAATAACCCCCAGTAAAAATAATTTTTCTTGTAGTGTAATTTGTGAAAGCTTTTGATGTATGATTTTTATTAGTTTTATAAATGTTGTTTGTTTGTAGAAAAAGAAACAATATTATGAGAAAAGAATTCAAGAAAAAATTATATTTTATTAATCAAATAAATGTTATACATATATTTAGATGATTCAGTACTCTTTTTATAGAATAAATAAATAAATAAATGTAGTTACAATCGATAGGACTAAAATATGTATTTATAATTGAAAAATTAAAAAGTTCATATGAGATTAGATTATCAACTAATAGCTCTCTCCAGAAGCTGAAATGTGTATATTTTTTATGTTCAGTTTGAATAAGTTGTCATGAAATAACTAAGAATGCAGAGGTTTGATCAATATATCAGTCACGTGATTAGAAGAAGAAACAAGAATTAAATAAATGAGGTCTTCTTGAAGTTTAGTCTGAACAAAATGACAATCGATTTTAATGTGCATCGTTTTCTCATGAAACATGGAATTCTTTGTTATGTGCATATAGCATATTTATTTTCACAATAAACAACAAAAGATTCAGAAATATTAGTATGCAAATCATGACATGGATATTGTAACCACTGAAGTTCACAAACAAGCGAGGTTAGAGCTCTGTATTCTGCCTTTGAAGAAAATCTGGAAATTGTAGACTATTTTTCAGACTTCCATGAAATTAAAGAGTTTCTCACAAACACACAATAACAAGTGATAAATATTCTGGAGTCAATGCAATTTTCGCAATCAAAATTAGGAAAAACTCTGATAACAATTTGATTATAACTAGGAAAGAATAGAGCAAAACCAAGACATCCTTTCAAATATCATAATACACAAAGAGTGGTCGTCATATAAGGTTCTCTTGGATTTTAAATAAACGGATTGAGCTTATGAGCTACAAAACTGATAGCAGGCCTAATATGAGTAAGGTATAACAAAAGCCCAATCAATCTTCTATATTCACTTGGATCCAAAAGCAACAAACTTTCACTTTCAGGGAGAGGACATGATGGTTCCATGGGAGAAGTGGCAAGTTTGCAAGTCAATAAACCACTACCAAAAAGAAGATTTAGACAATATTTCTATTGATTGAGAACAATACCAGAAGGTGAACGACTTATTTTAAATCCAAGGATATAACAAAGAGTACCAAAGTCTTTGATACTAAATGAGTTATGAATGAGTTTTAACACGTTGGATTTCTAAAAGACTATTCTCAACCAACATAATGTTATAAACATATATTAATAAAGCTATGAAAGAATGATTGTGTGTCAATAAATAAAATGATCAACTACACTTTGAACATAACCAAACTGTATTACAGCCTGAGCTAGTTTTGAGTTTCATTGCCTACTTGATTGCTCAAACATATGGAGGTTGTGAATTAGAATGTTGGTGTTGTAAGATATCAATATCAATTAAATGCAACGGATGAGAAGAATCGGTAGCAAGGGTCCTGAATAAGAATGCATTTTCAAAAATTGAAGGAACAAAATCACTAATAAATGTAGACACAATAATATCATTATCAAAAAATGAAAAAAAAATGCAAATGCATAAACTTAAATGAATTAGGTTTGTCAAAATTGGTATCAGTTTTATCTTTATAGAAAAGAAAATAGGTTTCATAAAAAATTGCATCATCTCACAAAAATATTCTTCTTATTCATATCAAAATGAGTAAAACAGTTTACGATATCTTTTGTTGGCAAAATGACATGTACCATAAGGATCAACAAAATTTTTTATATGAGACAAATTTCGTATTGCACTATAAACCATTTGATAGGGTGATTTACTATGTAAAAGAGAAGTATGAGTTTTATTGATTAAATGAACAAAGTATTTGACAACATATAACCAAAAACAAAGACATAATTAAGATTGAAAATCAGTGCTCAAGTGACATTAAAAATATGTTAGTGTTTGTGTTCAAAAACATTGTTCTGTTATGTTGTTTCGACACAGCTAGTTTGATAAATAATCTCTTTTTTTATTAAAGAAATCAGTCATAAGAAACTCAGAGTCATTTTCACTTCTTAATACTTTCAAATGAGTATTGAATTGATTTTTAGTCATGTTGATGAAATTCTGTAAATGTGTGCATGTTTCATCTTTATATTTTATTAGACAAATCCATGTATATTGGGTAAAAAGATCTATAAGAGTTAAAAAATATTTATTCCCTTCAAGAGAAACATGATTCAGAGAACCTCATATATCAACATGAAAAAAAAAATCAAAAAATTAAGTTCATTTAGTAACGTTAGAAGGAAAAGGTAGTCTCTTTTGTTGGCAAAATGACATGTACCATAAGGATCAACAAAAATTTTTATATGAGACAAATTTCGTATTGCACTATAAACCATTTGATAGGGTGATTTACTATGTAAAAGAGAAGTATGAGTTTTATTGATTAAATGAACAAAGTATTTGACAACATATAACCAAAAACAAAGACATAATTAAGATTGAAAATCAGTGCTCAAGTGACATTAAAAATATGTTAGTGTTTGTGTTCAAAAACATTGTTCTGTTATGTTGTTTCGACACAGCTAGTTTGATAAATAATCTCTTTTTTTATTAAAGAAATCAGTCATAAGAAACTCAGAGTCATTTTCACTTCTTAATACTTTCAAATGAGTATTGAATTGATTTTTAGTCATGTTGATGAAATTCTGTAAATGTGTGCATGTTTCATCTTTATATTTTATTAGACAAATCCATGTATATTGGGTAAAATCATCTATAAGAGTTAAAAAATATTTATTCCCTTCAAGAGAAACATGATTCAGAGAACCTCATATATCAACATGAAAAAAAAATTAAAAAATTAAGTTCATTTAGTAACGTTAGAAGGAAAAGGTAGTCTCTTTTGTTGGCAAAATGACATGTACCATAAGGATCAACAAAATTTTTTATATGAGACAAATTTCGTATTGCACTATAAACCATTTGATAGGGTGATTTACTATGTAAAAGAGAAGTATGAGTTTTATTGATTAAATGAACAAAGTATTTGACAACATATAACCAAAAACAAAGACATAATTAAGATTGAAAATCAGTGCTCAAGTGACATTAAAAATATGTTAGTGTTTGTGTTCAAAAACATTGTTCTGTTATGTTGTTTCGACACAGCTAGTTTGATAAATAATCTCTTTTTTTATTAAAGAAATCAGTCATAAGAAACTCAGAGTCATTTTCACTTCTTAATACTTTCAAATGAGTATTGAATTGATTTTTAGTCATGTTGATGAAATTCTGTAAATGTGTGCATGTTTCATCTTTATATTTTATTAGACAAATCCATGTATATTGGGTAAAATCATCTATAAGAGTTAAAAAATATTTATTCCCTTCAAGAGAAACATGATTCAGAGAACCTCATATATCAACATGAAAAAAAAATTAAAAAATTAAGTTCATTTAGTAACGTTAGAAGGAAAAGGTAGTCTCTTTTGTTGGCAAAATGACATGTACCATAAGGATCAACAAAATCTATGGAAATATTTGAGTAATTTGAAGACAAAATCTTCAACCTATCATGAGATAAATGTCCCATTCTAAAATGCCAAAGTTTAGCATTATCAGTATTTACACAAGATTTATTGATGTTGAGAGTCTTATTAGGAATAGATGAAACCCTAGTGTAAATTCTACTTATCCCAATTTTGCTTTGTGACACTTGATGGTTACTGGAAGTCCTCAATTGATAAAGGTTGTGATCTCTCAGTCGTACCAATCACTCTCCATGGTTATGTTTGAACAATGAAACAAGTAGAAGGCTGAAGAATGATTAAACAATTGTGATTTGTGGTCAATCTCGATACAAAGATCAATTTGACTTAGAATGAAGGTTCATATAAAACATCAATCAAAGAGTAAGATAGGGATTTGAACTGTACCGAACTAGTTAACACTTAATTAATTTCCATTAGGTAAAAAGACTAGTACAAGATAAATACTATGAATGGGGAAGAAAATATTTTTATTATATAGCATATATAATTTGTAGCCCGTGTGTCTAATATCTAGTTATAAAACTTACTTGATTTGGCTAAATTGATTTGAGAAGATGATTGTTGGATCAAAGTCATTAAACTATTGCATTATTCTTGAGAAATGTAAATGTTAGAATTTAGTGGATTAGCCTAAAAAAGAGCAACATCTTCTTGAACATTAACAAATGCAGTCATATTAGTAGATTTCGTTGCTCCTTGCTTGAATTTGTGACCTATTGGAAAATCATGTTTCTGATAACATGTGTCCACCATTGGTTATTTTTTGATGGAGATAAAAAAGAAGAGGATTTTACTAATAGAGGAAGAGGCCATCAACCAAAACATTTAAAGTTCTTCCTTCTAGTCTTCTAAAAAATTAAAGAAGAATTAAATAAAGAGAGGATCAAGCCCAAAGCCAACAAGAAGACTACACACATTCAAGAATGGGATCCAATTAATATCTTTCTTTGTAATTTCTTTTGTATAAATTTGTAAAACATATAGGAGTAATGTTTAGGAAGTTACTAAGAGGGAAACCAAAAAGACACCTCTTTTGTAAGTACCTTAGGCGTTAGTTTTTAGGAAGAAACTAGAACTACAAAATTTTTTTTTATTATCGTGGGCCAAAAACAGAGGCTAAGTATGAAAAACCTACACAAAAGGGTGATTATCGTCGGCATAGTGTTAATAAGAATTTTGAAGCTAATATACTCGACGTAAGGATATATTGGCGGGTGTGGGCGACACATGGCGGGTGTTTTTTGCGTAGGTGAAGCGTGGGCTTAGCCTACAAGGAGTTTAGAAATTTATAAAAAATTGTGAGTTTGACCCACGCTAAGCCCACACAAAATTATATTAGCGTGGGCCAAGCCTTTAAAATGTCTAAGTAGTTATAAAAAATTGTGAGTTTGACCCACGCTAAGCCCACACAAAATTATATTAGCGTGGGCCAAACCTTCAAAATGTCCAAGTAGAGTGAGTTTAGCTACGAGGGGCACACAATAAGCGTAGGCTAAGCCTTCATGTTGGCCACAAATTAGCGTAGGCTTAGCCTTCAAAATATTTTTTATATTATTTATTTGAAAAAGTGTAGGCTTAGCCTACAAGCACACAAAGAATTTCAGTTTGAAATATATTTTTATTGAAATAAATCAATTTTAAAAAGAAAACTATTTTTTTATTAAAATAAATCAATTTTATATTACTCTACTTCTCTTTTTCTTATTGCATTTATCCTATTTTTTACCTCTTTCATTTTTTTCAATATAATTATTCAAGATAAAATTATTTTAGGAAGCAATCTAATATGAAGAAATGTTTTTCTTACTAAAAAAGTTTTATTTATAAATTTTTATTTATACTTTTTCCTTGTCTTGAAAATTGAATATTGTTTTTAAAATGAGCAAGAAAAAATATTTTTTTAATAGGAACAAGGAAAAGAACAAGAAAAGTTATTTTCTAATACAAGGCCCACGATAATAAACTTGGAATTTTGTACAAAAATACAAAGGTAGAAACGTGATATCTGTGGTTTTTGATTGAAGATATTTTGATTGAAATTGAACTAAAGTTACTTTAATTAACTAAGGTTGAGCTGATAGATACCAAGACAAGCTTACCTTCACACTCTTCAAAATACCAAGAAAAATAGAAAACACGCTTTAAAAAATAGTAACTTGATGACAAACAGAAGTTGAGTTATATAAGGTTCCAAGAAACTTCTACTTTCTGATCATGTCAACCTAGAGAAGTTAAATCTTAAACAGTTTGAAACCTTTCTTATTTTAACATAACAAGAAAGAGCCTAAAACTAAAGAGATCATCTACATAACAGATGACTACAAACATTCCCAAAGAACAAGGACACACACTCAAACAAACTATGCTTAACACCCTGCTACTAAACCTAAAAACAACAGTGCCTAGTCTCCAAAAAGAACATCAAAAGCACTTTAACTGTAGCAAAAACAACATCAAAACAACACCAAACCAACACCAAAACTATAGCATAAACCAGCATTTATACAACAAAAAACCCGCTAAAAATAGTACCAAAACTGCAGCAGAAAACCAGCATTTGCACATTATAAAACCAGCACCAAAACTGCAGCAGAAAACCAACATTTATACAACATAAAACCAACAAAAAGCAGTACCAAAACTGCAGCAGCAAACCAGCATTTGTACAACATAAAAACCAGCAAAACCAGCACCAAAACTGCAACAGAAAACCATCATAATCCTAGCAGCTACTTCGTGATATCTAACTCCCCCTGCATAATCATAATCATAACCATAAGTTGAGCTATTAAAGCCTACCCTGCTTACAACAAATCAATATATGCTACTATCTAATCACCCACCAAAGGAAAAGAAACGTATACTTTTTGATTATTTTGTACATTATCAAACTTCTTCAAGAGCAGTATGCGACATCAATGAAGGTAATTTCTCCAAAAGCAACTTTAGGGTGGTAATGAAACATAATCTAGTTAATACAAGGAAAAGCAAGTTATAGTACCATACACAGATATTGTTTTAAGAAAACTTACAAAATGATGAACTCAAGGCAGGGGTTGATCATCAAAGTTCCGAGCATAGTGAGGGTGAACGTGACTTGTGCTTGTTGAGGTGTCACCCTGTTGTCGCTCCATCATCATGGTTAACTTTTGCTCCATGAACTTTATTTTATCCTCCGACATTGCACACTTTTGATTTGCTTGAGCGACTATTTGAGTTGCTTGATCGGCTCTTTCATTTGCTTGCATCACTTGTTGATGAAGTTGTTCATTATGAGAAAAGTAATCACTGGAAGGAGCACGTATTGAAGGTTGGGTTAGGGAAGACACTCCATGGCGAATGTTGGAAGCCAAGTCTGCAGTGCCATAACATCAACCTCTACTCTTGCCAGAAACTGTAATTAATTTAGCTAAGTAAACAAAATTTTCCTCCTCACATAAGCATTTCTAAGAAAGTTTATGTTCTATCAGCCCCCAATAAACACTAGTTTCCTTACAGACATCACCAGTAAAAAATGTGGTCATGGGCAACACAACCACTCCCCACACTTCAAAAGTTCACTTATAGAACTAGATTTATCTCCACTACATCTTGTAAATTTTCTTTTCATCTTTCCTACCAGTATTGCCCAACTGAAAACATAAAAATAGGTTGAAAGAGTTGCTTGTCAATTTTGACCTTTCCCAAGACATAATCATTGTTAACCGTGCAAAGCATTTCTTATTCTTAGAGGGAGGAACTAAGTTAGAAAGCAATAAAATATGAGAAACTATATGTAATTTTAATGGAAGAGTAATTTTGTCATTTGAACATAATTTTTATCATATCTTACCATTATTTGGTCCATGTTGAATACAGGAAAAGGTAACATAATTTAGTTATCTAATTATTTGAGGTGCACCAAACATTTGGCTGGCTTAAGCTTATCATGCTTGGATTATATCATATTCATATCGTAAGTTCTTTTTATCCCAGTATCTTCCTATCATATCTTGAACACCAAACAAACCTTAACAACACTATACCACATGTAGATAATTAATAATCCACAAAAAATATGTAATAGGAGACCAACAAAAAGTTACCTTGGAGAACAAGCAGACACTCGTTTCATTAAGGTAACCTTTGAAACTGGGACTTTCCCATGTGAGCATTGGACAAACGAGTTGTCAAGAGGATTGCATATACCTTGCAAAGTAAGCCTCCTATAAAATACTAATACATCAATTAACCTGACTCTAATAATTGTTTGAAAGGAAAAGCACTAACACTGGAATAATGTTGTCAGCCCACTGGCGAAGCCATTCGCTAGAAATCCAATAAAATGGTTTTTCCAATGGTTGAACAAGAGCTTAAGCTAAAACAGATCGAACCTCCTGTCTCCTTCCAGTAATACGACCCAATTCCAACTCTTTCTTGTTATTGTACTCCTGACAAACTTCATCATATGAGGCTTTGAAATTTTGAATCTCATTACAAAGATGAGATGCAAGAGAAGCACCATTTTGCAAAGCAACTTCCACACCCTCTCTTTCATCATGCTTAGCACCACAAATTACACTCCCAATTTCATCAACATTTTTTGTATGTTTAAGATGGTACACCAACATGTACGCATCACTAGACAAAAATGTCTCCACAAGTGAAGATTTTGAATGAGAGGCCTGCAAACTAATGGAGGAGGGCCAAGCTCACCACACTACGAATACCAAGTTCCAAGTCTAGACCGTCTAGAACCATGTGGGGAGCGTCTAGACTCAAGAGGAGAGCGTCTAGCACAAGATGAGGGGCGGCCAAAAGGAGCGTCTAGGAGGAAGCCTAGACCGTCTAGGACCTATCACTAGGTCCATGGCCAAACATCTTCACGCACAATTGGGTCAAGCAACGGATGGGAGGGAGAAGAACTTATACATGCTACATGGAGGCCCACTAGGGGTGGCTTAGTAGTTAGTGTAGTGTTAGAAAGCATAAACTTGTCTTACATGTGATTTACCCTAGATTTTGTGCACATTCTAGAACATTGCCTCACATGGTCGGCCATGTGCCCATGTGCTCCATGTGGAGTAATTTCCATTTCATTTAGGTAGCATTTCATCTTCTCTTAGAGTATTTACGGCCTCCTTAGCCTATAAAAGGAGAAGCCCATCACTTGTATTTTCAAGATTAATGAGAGTAATGTTATGCTGCCCACATTGTGCCATACATTGCTTTTGCCTAGTTTCTAGGACCTAATCTTCATCTTCATCATCTATCAAAGGGCTGGCCGAACCTCCCTTCTTCCATACTCATCATGCACCTTCAAGATCACCACAACTCCTAGGAGGATCTTGCCCAATTCAATCCATAACTTCCGCACCATTTTTCACAACATCCAAGAAGAGCTCCATGAGAATGCCATCACAAACCATTTCCATTACTGTCAGCTACTATCGCTTGAGAACAATTAGAATGAATTGCATCAGTCATGATGGACTTAGAGGTAGAATTTGAAGACCCTTCGCCAAATGGATGACAACCCAAATTAGTAACATGCTCATCATCAAACTCCCACCATTGCCCAATGTTTACATCCTTAATATGAGCAATGTAATGACCACTATTAGCACCAGTTCCCTTGTGAATCAGTACAACTGACAAGTCATACACCAAGTCGAACTGAGACAACTCAGACATTCTATGTCGCATATCAAGTTCAGCAGGAAACGAGAAAGCAGAAGAAATTTTCTTCTTTGTTGTAGTTTGTCAACACAAATAATACAGAAATACATTATCATAACACAAATGAATGGTAAAGAAAATCAAACATTGCGGCATATATAGGGAAACACCATTAAAAAACCACTATTTTAAGAAAGAAACATGACAAATCATGTTCCATTTCTTGAGAGATGAAGATGTGTTATGCTTCATCCGAATGTAAATGGATATCTTGGCAATTTTGAGCAACTATGAATGACCCTGCCAAGGATATATTTTTCTCTGAAAATATGCATGCGCCACTAAACTATTTTTTATAATACCTTCAGCTTAAAAATTTCAAAAGATGAAATAAGCTTTGAACTATGAAGCAAAGACACCTCTCCTTCTTGAAGTGCCATATTGCAAATACATTTTCAACAGTTACTCCTTGCTAGCACCTCCACTTTGAAGGACATCAAACTACTAATGTCTTCTCACCTCTTCTAGTAAAGCTCATTATCATAGGAAAAAAATAGTTGATTTGGAAAGGTGAATATACCTTTTCTTCTAAGTTATAATTTCATCTTATTGAGATTCTTTTATAAAGAGACAGTTCTTTCATTGCAAAATAATGAGTACTCACTAATATTCTTTTGAGGCTTACTATTATAAGAAGATGAATATACAAGGAGTAAGTATTGATTATCACTTTAGATTCTATGTACATTATTAATTTCATTTGAGTATATCTCTCTCTCTCTATATATACATACATGGGGATATATATATATATATATATATATATATATATATATATATATATATATATATATATATATATATATATATATATATATATATATATATATTGTTCCGTCCGGTTGACCGGGACGTCTTCGTGCGTGGCCTCAATCGTCAGCTAAGGTCTCCTTCTCACTGAATGCCTGCAACTTTCCTGCAAAAAAGAGGACAAAGAGGCGCCCTAGCGGCCGTTTGCACTCCGACGCTCAAGTCAGCCAGCAAGAAACACCAAAAACTGTCCACCCCCGTATCTGAGCACCGCGTGTAGCACTCTGAAGGGTGGTAAAAGAACCGTGTATATGTGTGTGTGTGTTGTCCCCTCCAGGCAAAAATATTCTCCAGTCACTCGTACGTAATCCTCAAGCACGGGCAAGCAACCAGAGAGTTTCTCCTAAATTTGCCAAAGGTTCCAACCCTTTTTCCGACATTCTCAGCGCTATTTAAACTGCCCCCAGCATTTAAAGCGCCTTAAAGCGCTTTTAAACTCAAACGTAACGCACTCATTAAAGCGCTTAATTATGAAACGTAGCGCATTTAAGACGTTGAAACGCTTGGGAGCCATAATAGTACCTGAATGCCAAAAAGGGAAACTGTATTGAATATCTTTAATTACCTGGCACCTGACTAGAGGGTGTTTCTATTCCGGCATTGCTGTCATACACGTGGAGGGCCTCACGACGCCTTGACCCCATCTGGGGGCGTTTCTGCCCATCTGGGGACGTTTCTACGTGTGGGTCCTCCTGCTTGGGAGTGCTACTGCGCTAGGGGTGGCTTTTTGGGTGCTAACTCATGCCCCCAAGTATCTAGCCACTTACTCTGAGAGCGTATCTGCCTTCCTCTCACACCCTGCACCCGGTTATCCTGGGCGTGACCTTCCTCTTGGGTCGTATCTGTCCTGAAGGCGTCTCTGGGGCAGCAGGGGTACTTCGCGAGTCAGGCTGCCCTTCACTGGTATTATCACTATGGCCTTGAAGCCACCTTTTCATTCTCTTTATCACTTTCCCGAGATATCGGGACCTGAGGCTTTCCCACGACGTCGCTCCCTCCATGGTCTTTCCTACCCATGGGTATCGGGGAACCACACCGTGATTGCCTTGCTTTTACACTGTTTGATCTGGCGACGCCCTGGTTGGGCGACGCCTCCACCCAGGCGACGCCTTGCCTTGGCGATGCCTCTACCCAGGCGACGCCTTGCCTTGGCGACGCCTTGCCTTGGCGACGCCTTGCCTTGGCGACGCCTTGTCTTACCCTGGCGGCGCTTCCTCTTGGCGTCTCTACACCTGGGCGATACCTTGAGTTGACTTTGACTCTCCAGTCGTTGACTCTGACCTTGACTTAGTCAACGCCCTGGTACGGGACGGTACACAAGCCCCCCAGTCTTAAGCCGAAGACTTGTCTTCAGCGCAAAGACTAAAGCCTTGCCCCCGCCATCCACGTGCCTTCTTGATGACGTGCCATTCTCTGCTGACTCAGCAAACTTTCGAATTACTGACGCGACATTATCTGAACCACAGGGGTATTCTTAATGACCGATTGGACATTCCCTGTAATGGGGATGATTACACCTTTTGGGCTACCTTTCATCTCGCGCCACGTGGCCCATCGCGTGGCCCTCCTTTAGAGACCTTTGCGCTTCCCCCGGGCAATCGACCTTCTGACGCGTGGCTCGATCCTGCGGCCCTCAATTTGCGCCTCTTGGGTTACGAAATGTAACGTTTAAGTTACTCCAAACCCCGCGCTTACCCTACTGTTACATTCGTTAGCTCTGCAACTCCGCACTGTTCATCGCCTTCAAAACTCCTTTCTCTGCAATCGCGATTTTCTCCTTCCTGTGCTCTCCTACTGCCTCCAAAGGTACGGTTTTTCCCTCCTTGATGATTCTCTTTACTGTATGAACTGCCTGGGACTGTCCATATTACCGCATTCCTCTGGATGTTGCTTGCATGCTTCGTTATTCCTCTTTTTTCCCTTTGTTCCTTTGTGGGTAGGGCGCTCCTAGGGTTCTTCCATTTTCCCCTTTTCTTCTCTCCAAACCCCTTTTCTCTGAACCCTTTCTTTCTCTTTTGATCTTCAGCATTGGTGTTGATGGCAAAAACCAAGACCACCGCGCCTCCCCCGCTCCCCAAGTCTCATTATAAGGACGAATATGACTGGGCCCCCGATGAACTTCTGGACGAATGTTCTCTCCTGAACTCCGTTGAGGACGTGGAGGCCCACAGGGGGGACCCTGCCCTCTATAATTTCAATGTGTTCCACAAAAGTCATGACTCCCAAGTCCTGGTAAGCCGGGTGGGACCTGGGATACCCGTTTGCGCGGACTCACGGGACTCTGGGGGATGCGCTTTCTTGTTCCTCTACCAGATGGTGTTGAAAAGGGTGGGCCTGCGTCTGCCCCTAACTCCCTTCGAAAAAGAGCTATTGACAGAGATAAACACTGCTCCCGCCCAACTCCATCCCAACAGTTGGGCTTTCGTGAGGGGGTTCCAAATTCTCTGCGGCTACTTAGGAGTTCCCTCCTCTGTGGACGTTTTTCTTCACTTCTTCGAGGTAAAGAAACAAGGGAAAAGTCTCTGGATGAGCTTTTCTGGTATCGCCGGGCGCATCATCCTGACGCTCTTCCAGAATTCGTTCAAAGGCTGGAAGGGGAAATTTTTCAAGGTACGCGCGACCAAGCGCGATCCTACTATTCTAGAGGGCTTTCCCCTGTACTGGACAGACAAGCCCATAACTATGAAGCCCTTGGCTCTGGACGAACTTGCCCCGCCTGACCGGGATATATGCAAAGCCTTGGCGGGATTGGGAATAATCTTTGATACCGCCAAGCTCATCGCTAACGAATTCAATGCCCATGGGCTTTCTACATACTTCGGTATCTGTTCTTGGCGATTTATGATGCATTAGTTGCTATAGTTATCTGCATTACCGTTTTTCACTGCACAATGTTACTTGCATTTCGCATCCCTTCCTGTATTGTGAATCCACATAACCGCTCCAGTGCTAATCCTTGTTGTTTGGCCTGTCTTGATGTAGGATCGGTGATGGGTACTTCCAAAAGAATAATGTTGGCGAAAGCACTGAAGGAGGCTCGTGCCGCCAAGGCAGGCGCCTCCTCCAGCCCTACTGCCAATCCGATTCTCCCGCCGGCTCTGACGCCGCCGCCGCCAGTCACTGCTGAAGGTGCTTTTAGCTCATCTCCGACGTCTCCTCCTGGCTCTGACGTGCTTCCAACTCCCAACTCCCCTTCGCCTATCGCCGCTGTGCCCCTAGCTGCGGCCTCATCACCGGCTCCAACCCCCCTTGACAAAGGAAAAAGGGTTTTGGAGATTCTGTCAGATGATGAGGAATCAGGAGGCGTGGCACCCTTCAAGAGGAGAAAATCCGCGCGGGTTCCTCTTTTGGTAGAGACGCCACCGCGGGGAGGGAACCCCTTTATGGACAACCCTCCAAGCGCAACCTCACTCCCTCCTATGATTCTCCAAGAGGAAAGGGGCGAAGGTGCTGAATTTGTGCCGCCTCTGACGCCGCCAGAAACCACTGCTTCCCCGGCTCCCGATGCTGCCGCCCCCGACTTCATTGCCATCCCCCCTCCAATCATGCATCTGATGAGGGGTTTCAGCGGCGGGACTATGCCGGAAGGTACCGACAGGAGGGAAGGTATGCCTTTCTATCTGGGGGCCTTCTTGGCGGTGGCTCTTGAATGGCGCTCCCAGGCCAGAAACGCTGTCTTGCAATCCCAAACCCTCCAGGCCTTGGAAACGAAAGCAACCACCCTGGAGGAGGAGATGAAGGCCCTGGGACGCCAGAACGAGGCTTATTGTTCCTCTCTGAAACAAGCACAAGAGTCCAGGGCAGAGGCTGAGAGGAAATTGGCAGAGGCCTTGGAGCTCTAGGCTGACTTCTACGCTCGTGAAGTCGCTCTCCAAGTACAGGTAGCGGGTCTTCAGGAATTGGTCAAGGCAGACGCGGAAACCCAAAAGGACCTGAAGGACCGCTGCTGTGAACAAACTGCCAAGGTGGAACGGATAGAGGAGGAAATGGCTACGCAGGCCAAAGCTATGGACCTTCTCCGAGTTGACTACGACGAGCTGCAGGTCGAGGTTAGCCGGCTTCGTGTGGAGAAAGAGGCTCTGGAGAAACAGGTGGCCTCCGGAGACGCCGCCATTGAGGAGCTGGAGAAGGAGAAAAATTCCCTTATCCAGGAGATGGCGGGCACCTTCGAGGAGGGGTTTCAAGAAGCCCTGTCCCAGGCGTCCTGCGGGAATCCCGGCGTCAACCTTTCAAACTGCGACCCCACACACCACGTAGTCGACGGGAAGGTCGTGCCCATGGATTTGAACGATTGAACTGCTGCCCCTCATCCGCCACCTTCCTCTTCAAGCTTAACTCTTCATTCTTTACCTTCGCTTTTTAATTTCATCTGCCAACAACTTGTAATTCTTTGAACTATCCACACTCTTGTTATTGATTCAAGACACTCGCATGGTTGTCCTTATTTCTTTTTCACATACAACTTCGCCTATACGATCTCGTTCTCATCTTTTCCCTTCATACGCTTTACTTATTTTATCTGTATCCCGCCCGTTTCTCACACTTCGTTGGGCGGTTTGGTATGATGAGGTAAGGTCGCTCGCCAACCCTTACGCCCATGGAGAGGCTCACTAAGTGGCGCCGTATCGTCCACGGGACGACTCTGATACCGAAAGGCTCTTTCTTTGATCTTTCAGCACTCGGCGCCCACGCCTAAGGAGAGGCCTGCCAAAGCAGCACCGTATCGTCCCCGGGTGTCTAAAACGCTGAGTGCTGTGGGGTTTTTGTTCCCTTCATGGTCTTTCCTGCCCATAGGTATCGGGGAACATCCTGCCAGTGACTCGCTGGTGTTTGACGGTCTCGTCTCCCTCCACAGTCTTTCCTACCTGTGGGTATCGGGGAGGCGACGCCTTCACCTAACTTTGCCTTTCTCTGATTTCTTCTCCCTCCTCAGTCTTTCCTACCTGTGGATATCGGGGAGGTAACGCCAGTCGGTATTTGGGTTGGCGACGCCCGCGACTTCTCGTCTGTCGTCGCCCTTCACGTCTTCCTTGGCAACGCCTCGGGCATTACCTTTACTTCGACATTGACTTTAATTCTTGCCTTGGCCAACGCCTGATAACAGCGAAAAGCCCAAGGCTTTGCCTGTGCCATCCACGTGGCGCTTCTTGTACAGCTGATGGGACCTTCTGTCATTCGACTTGATCCACGTGGCGCTGCTTAAATGGTCAGTGGGGTATCTAGTCATTTCATTTTCTGACTCTTGCTGCACCCCTGGCTCATTCTCGACGGCGCATCGTACCACTGGACATTCTGTTGACGGGACATTTTCTGCTTTAAAAACAGTGGTGCCAGCGTCATCCTTTCATCTTCTGCCACGTGTATCAATCGTGCGGTGCCTCCATTCACGTCGTTTGGCGTTCTAACCGCTTTATTTAACTCTTCAAGCTCTGGAACTATCTTCATCGTTTTCTCGCTCTTCATAACCTACTTGCGCTCTTTCTTCTTGCACCCTTTCTTCTTGCAGCCTTTCTTCTCTGTCGAAGGGCTGTTCTAACCTTCGCTCCCCTCACTCAACCCTTGCATTTCCAGCCATCTTGATCCTGTTAAAGAATGTCTTCTCACGATGCTTCCTCCAAAGTTCGTCCCAAAGACTTGTACCCTTGGGCCTCGAGTGAACTTCTTGATGAGTGTTCGTGTTTGCTCTCCACTAGGGCCGTGCGGGAACACAAAGGGGAGTTGTGTTCTTACGACCATCGGGCCTTCGCAAGGAGGCACGATGACGACATCGCTGTGCTCCCTTGCACTCTGGGGGAGCCAGTGTGTGGAGACGGACGAGTGAACGACGGGGTCCCTTTCTTTTACTTTTACCAGGTGGTGTTCAAGACCATTGGGGTGCACTTACCCTTCTCCCGGTTCGAGAAGGAACTGCTGACGGAGATCAACGTGGCTCCAGCCCAGTTATATCCCAACAGCTGGGCCTTTGTCAAAGCCTTCGATATCCTCTTTGGGTTTCTGGGTTGTGCGCCCTTGGTTGACCTCTTTCTTCACTTTTTTGAGGTGAAGAGACAGAGGCACAACCTCTGGGTAACTCTCAGCAATGTTCCCGGAAGAGTTCTCTTCACACCCTTCCAAAGCTCGTTCACGGGGTGGAAAGGCCGGTTCTTCAAGATCTGCTGCACTGATCTTGTTCCCGACGCCCTCGATGGGTTTCCGCTGCACTGGGTGAGAGAGGAAAAAACCCTCAAAGCCAAACCCCTCAAGAATCTGGCTCCAAGTGATCAAATAGCTTGCCGGATTCTTGCCAAGGCGGGAGGTTTTGACTCCGCTACGGTGATCAGCTTGGAGTTCAACGCTCGGACTCTTGAGAAGTACATAAGTAAGGACCACTGCCTTAAGCAACTTCGACCTTCGTTACTCTCTAACTGTGCCCGTCTTTCTTCATGGCGTCTCTAACGCATCTTGTCCCCTTGCACAGGTTCGAAAATAAGCCAAGAAAAGAGGTCACGACTTACTCGAGCGCTGCGGGCTGGGAAAGGGGCTTCGCCTTCCTCCAGTGATGACTCTGATGAGCGCTGAGAAGCGGCTTGTTTATGTTTTTGCATTTTGTACTGAACGTTGACAACAATTTTCCAATATCATAATTCTTTACAATGCCACTTTACTTTTCATACGCCTCATATACCGCGCGACTTCTTTTCGTCTCGTTCTGCCAACGATGCATGCTTTCACTTGGGCGACGCCAAGACCTAGGCGACACCTTCTTCCTTGGCGACGCCATGGCCTAGGCGACGCATCACATTACTTTTAACAAGGGAAAATAATGGCTGAAAACCAAAGCACTTCTTTTTCTCAACTGGTTTTTCCATTTATTAGGGTGACCTCATTAAAAAACCCCCGAAAGGGAAAAAGAGCGTCCCCTTCAACTAAACTGTTACATGCTGCTTACATAAATCAACTGAAATAAAATTTCAAGTTGGCTGCATTCCAACTGCGCGGGATAGGGCCTCCATCTAAAGTCTCCAGGTTATACGAACCGTTGCCCTTAGCCTCAGTAACTCTGAAGGGCCCGGTCCACTTGGGAGACAGCTTATTCTCCAGCTCGTAAGGGTGAGCTTTCCTCATCACCAGGTCGCCCACCTGAAACTGTCGTGGCTTTACTTTAGAGTTATATTGCCGCTCCACTCTTCTCTTCATCGCTTCAGCTTTTATTCTCGCTTCTTCCCTGGCCTCTTCTAGCAGATCTAGGTTTACCCGCCTCTCCTCATTAGATTCCTCCACCACAAAGTTTTGAAAACGCGGTGAGCTTTCGTGTATTTCTACTGGAATCATCGCGTCTGACCCGTACACCAAACTGAAAGGCGTCTCTATAGTAGAGGATTGGGGCGTGGTGTGGTATGCCCATACAATCCTTGGCACCTCTTCCGCCCACGCCCCTTTGGCCTTTTCTAACCTTCTTTTTAACCCCCTCAGCAGAACTCTGTTTGCTGACTCTACTTGTCCATTGGTCTGGGGGTGTTCAACCGACGCAAACACTTGCTTGATTCCCACTTCAGCGCACAGATTTCTTAACTGCTGACTGGCGAACTGGGTCCCATTGTCAGATATCAGGCGCCTAGGTACGCCAAAGCGACACACGATGTTTCTCCACACAAAATGCTGTACCCTATGCGCGGTGATTTGTGCCACGGGCTCTGCCTCTATCCACTTGGTGAAGTATTCGATGGCGACAATCAGATACTTCATCTGCCTGATTGCCAATGGGAAGGGGCCCAGGATGTCAATACCCCATGTGTGGAAAGGCCACGGGCTGTATATGGACCGCAACTCTTCAGGCGGCGCCTTGTGCTAGTCGGCATGCTTTTGGCACTGCCTACACCGCTGGGCGTGCCGTGCGCAATCCTCTTTCACTGTTGGCCAGAAGAAACCTGCGCGTATTACCTTGGAGGCTAAAGATCTTCCTCCTACATGGCTTCCGCAGATGCCTTCGTGTAGCTCCGCCATTATCCTGGTGCACTCATCGCCACTGACGCATGTCAGGATAGGGTGAGTGAAACCGTGCCTGAACAACACCCCATCCACCAAGGTATATCTTACGGCGTTCCTTTTGATTTTCTTACCCTCTTCAGAGTCCACTGGAAGGGCCCCATCCGCCAGGTATCGTTTATAGGGCGTCATCCAGGTGTCTCCCGTGGACAGGACACAAACCTGCATCTGCTCTTCCTCAGACACACCCGCGTGTATACTGATGCGGGGCGCCCTCTGCGTATCTTGGGTTAATGAGGAATGACTCCTCGGCCTTCCCCTTGATGCATAAATCTGGAGGACATCCACCCTGTTGTCTTCCACGAAACGACGCGGAGCTTTGAGGGTCTCCTGGATCACTGTCCTCTGTCTGCCCCCCTTGCCTGAGCTGGCCAGCTTTGCAAGTAGGTCAGCTCTGGCATTCTGCTCCCTCGGGACGTGTACCAACTCAAGAGCGTTGAACGCCCCTCTCAACAACTGGACGTATTTGAGATACGCCGCCATCTGTGGGTCCTTCGCCTGGAACCCACCCGACACCTGCCCCGTGACCAACTGGGAGTCGCTCTTCACCAGGAGGTTCTGTGCGTCCATCTCCTTGGCCAAGAGCATTCCTGCAATCAAGGCTTCGTATTCTGCCTGGTTGTTACTTGCCTTGAAGGCGAAACGCAAAGCCTGCTCGATTAGTATGCCGTCGGGTCCTTCCAGCACTATTCCTGCACCACTCCCTTGCTGGTTTGAGGAACCATCAACCGAGAGCAGCCACTGTGAACCTGCTTCCACTTCTTGCTCACCTCCGGGTGAAAGCTCTGCTACAAAATCCGCATACACCTGCCCCTTAATGGATCCTCTAGGCTCATACTGTATGTCGAATTCCGACAGTTCCACAGCCCAGCGTACCATTCTTCCTGCCACATCGGGCTTCTGCAGCACCTTCTGTATGGGGAGGTTGGTCATTACTACCACCGTGAAACTGTGAAAGTAATGACGGAGCCTCCTAGCCGAGAACACTACCGCCAGTGCTGCCTTCTCCAGCGCTTGGTACCTTGTCTCGGCTCCCTGTAAGGCTTTGCTTACAAAGTAGATGGGCTTCTGACTCTGGCCCTGCTCTTGTACCAACACAGAACTGATGGCCCTATCTATTACAGTAAAATACAAACGGAGGGGCACGCCCGTTACCGGTTTGCAGAGAACCGGAGGCGTCGCCAGGTACTCCTTCAGTTTACCGAAAGCCGCTTCGCATTCCTCAGTCCATGCAAAGCGACTGTTTCTCTTGAGGCACTGGAAGTACGGGTGCCCCTTTTCTCCTCCAGCGGAAACAAACCTCGAGAGCGCCGCCATCCGCCCTGTCAACTGTTGAACCTCCTTTACCGATGTCGGACTCCGCATGGCAATAATGGCCGCACATTTGTCGGGGTTCGCCTCTATACCCCTCTCGGTGAGCAGAAAACCCAAGAATTTACCGGCCTCTACCCCAAAAACACACTTCTCGGGGTTCAACTTGAGGCGGTACTTGGATATTGTGGTGAACAATTCCTCCAAGTCTGCCATGTGCTGCATCCTGTTCTGCGACGCCACTACCATGTCGTCCACATAGGCGTATACATTCCTCCCGAGCATTGGCGCCAAGACCTTATCCATCAACCTCTGGTACGTGGCGCCCGCATTTTTGAGTCCGAAAGGCATCACCTTATAGCAGTAACTGCATGTTTCAGTCATGAACGCAGTTTTGCTCTCGTCCCTGGGGTGCATCTTGATTTGGTTATAACCTGAGAAGGCGTCCAGGAAGCTTAACACTTTGCTGCCAGACGCGCTGTCCACTAGGGCGTCGATGCTGGGCAGCGGATAGGAATCCTTTGGGCACGCCTTATTCAGGTCCGTGAAATCAACGCACATTCTCCATTTTCCGTTTGCCTTCTTCACCAAAACGACATTGGCGAGCCACTCAGGGTACTGAATCTCCCTAATGTGGCCAGCACTTAGCAGCTTCTGCGTTTCGTCTCTTACCACCTGTTGTCGCTCCTCATTGAATTTTCTCCTTCTCTGACGCACGGGCCGAACCGTGGCGTCCATGCTGAGGTGGTGGCACAGAAAATCGGGGTCGATGCCCGGCATGTCCGAGGCGGACCACGCGAAGGCATCCAGGTGGCGCGAAATCACCTCCGCCACCCCTTCCCGTTCTTCTGGATTTAGCGAGCTTCCTAACTTGAAAGCTTTGCCGCCAATCTCCCTCTCTAGGATGTTGGTCGCGGGTTGCTCCCTATTATCATCATTGGCGGGCGCCGCTTCTTCTACGGGCGCCGCCTCCTCCACGTGTGCTTCCTCCATTGGCGCATCTGCTTCGGGCATCACCCTTTCTGCTATGGCCTCTTCGGGGGTCTGCCCAGCGGGCGTCGCCTCGATCATCGTTGCGTCCGCGCTCGGTGGACGTTCGTACACCATGAAAACGCCTCTCTTCATCTTCAGGCTGTTTTCGTAGCATTTTCTTGCCTCCTCTTGGTCTGATCTGATGACTATCACCCGGCCACTGAGGTCTGGTAGCTTCATCTTCATGTGCCGGGTGGAGGATATTGCACTCAGACGGTTTAACGCCGGTCTGCCCAGCAAAATATTATAGGCAGAATTGGCGTTAACGACGAGGTACCGAATGCTCTCCGTCCGGGAGGCCTCTCCGTCTGTGAACGTAGTCCTCAACTCCAGGTACCCCCGGACCTCTATCTGGTTATCCCCGAACCCATACAAACATCCCGTGTAGGGACTCAGTAGATCGGGGGACAGCCGTAACTTATTAAAAGTCGACAGAAACATGACGTCTGCCGAGCTTCCTTGATCAACAAGCACTCGGTGGACCTTTCTTCCAGCCGTGACAACCGAGATGACAACGGGATCGTTGTCATGGGGCACCACATCTCGGAGATCCCTTCTTGTGAACACAATATCTGACTCCCAAGGCTCCCCCGAGAGCCTCTCTTCGATTGAATTTACCCCCCTCGCATATTTCTTCCGCTGGGAGGCGGTGGGTCCTCCGCTGGAAAAACCTCCAGCAATGGTGTGGACCTCGCCAAGCACAGGCATCTCGTGTGCTGGTTCATCCGTCGGCAACGGCAGGGTGGCGGTCGTGGTGGGCTCTGCGACATAATCTTTCAAAAACCCAGTCCTCACCAACTCATCTAGCTGGTAGCCCAACGACAGGCAATTATCAATTTGGTGCCCGAAAGCCTCGTGAAATTCGCACCAAGAGTCTTTACGGGGCCCTAACACCTTGTCGGTCTTCGCCGGTCGCCTCAGCCTCTCGGCTATGTTGGGCACGGCGATCAAATCCTTCAACTCAACTACGAAGTTGTACCTCGCCGGTCTTGCTCTTTCTCTGGTGGGGCGTTCGCCTCCTGCGGGGCGCCGAGGCTGGGGCTTTCTGGCCTCGTAGGGGCGTCTCGCCTCTGGCTTCTTTCTCCCCGTCGTGGTCTCATTGACTCTGACGGGTTGAGCTCGCGCCGGTCCCCTCGGGCGTGAGGGCACGGTACTGGTGCGCTTCACACATACCTCCCCTTCCGAAGCGATATGCTCCACCGCCCTACGCCGTAATTCTGCGAAAGTCCTAGGGCGATTGCGGATAATAGATTCTCCAAAGGGGCCTGGGCATACGCCTTTCACAAATGCGTACACGATCATAGGCTCCTCTGTTGTACCAACCTTCACGACCTGGGCCCCGAAGCGATTGATATACTCCTTCAGGGTCTCCCCCTGATACTGCTTCACGTCAAACAGGTCGTATGAGACCGGCGGCGGGGCCTTGTTGGCCAAATACTGTTCTCTGAATAACCGCGACAACTGGCGGAAAGATGTGATATGGCCCTCGGGGAGGCTGATGAACCAGTCCATAGCCATCCCGGTCAGGGTGCTCATGAAGAGCTTGCACTTGGCGGCGTCAGAACCGCCTATCAGGACCATCTGCGTGTGGAATGCCGCGAGGTGCGTCTCTGGGTCCTCCATCCCAGTGAAGATTACCTTGGGTCCCGCGAACGTGTTCGGGATTGCTGCGTCTAGGATCTCCTGCGAGAACGGAGTGGAAAACTCCCTCGGTGGGGAGTGGTTCTCCGTCTCGTCATGCCCAGGACGCCTCCTATCGTTTCTCAGGCCCTGGCGCAACTCCTCATTCGCACGGTGGAGCTCTTCGTTGCGCTCATGCGAGGCGTCAAGATCTGCCTGCATGCGTTCCTGCTCCATCTTCGAATCCGCCATGTCCTGCTGCAACCCCCTCATTATTTCCAGGACCTGCTGCATGGATAGGTCTGCGGGGGCTGCGCGCGCTGATCTTCGTCTGGTGAGGGCCATTGTCACTCCAACCTCCTTCAGCACTACTGTAACCTGGTAGATTTTCTCGAACTTGTGATGGGACTGATGTTTTATATCGGCCCCACGGTGGGCGCCAAATGTTCCGTCCGGTTGACCGGGACGTCTTCGTGCGTGGCCTCAATCGACAGCTAAGGTCTCCTTCTCCTAAATTTGCCAAAGGTTCCAACCCTTTTTCCGACATTCTCAGCGCTATTTAAACTGCCCCCAGCATTTAAAGCGCCTTAAAGCGCTTTTAAACTCAAACGTAACGCACTCATTAAAGCGCTTAATTATGAAACGTAGCGCATTTAAGACGTTGAAACGCTTGGGAGCCATAATAGTACCTGAATGCCAAAAAGGGAAACTGTATTGAATATCTTTAATTACCTGGCACCTGACTAGAGGGTGTTTCTATTCCGGCATTGCTGTCATACACGTGGAGGGCCTCACGACGCCTTGACCCCATCTGGGGGCGTTTCTGCCCATCTGGGGATGTTTCTACGTGTGGGTCCTCCTGCTTGGGAGTGCTACTGCGCTAGGGGTGGCTTTTTGGGTGCTAACTCATGCCCCCAAGTATCTAGCCACTTACTCTGAGAGCGTATCTGCCTTCCTCTCACACCCTGCACCCGGTTATCCTGGGCGTGACCTTCCTCTTGGGTCGTATCTGTCCCGAAGGCGTCTCTAGGGCAGCAGGGGTACTTCGCGAGTCAGGCTGCCCTTCACTGGTATTATCACTATGGCCTTGAAGCCACCTTTTCATTCTCTTTATCACTTTCCCGAGATATCGGGACCTGAGGCTTTCCCACGACGTCGCTCCCTCCATGGTCTTTCCTACCCATGGGTATCGGGGAACCACACCGTGATTGCCTTGCTTTTACACTGTTTGATCTGGCGACGCCCTGGTTGGGCGACGCCTCCACCCAGGCAACGCCTTGCCTTGGCGATGCCTCTACCCAGGCGACGCCTTGCCTTGGCGACGCCTTGTCTTACCCTGGCGGCGCTTCCTCTTGGCGTCTCTACACCTGGGCGATACCTTGAGTTGACTTTGACTCTCCAGTCGTTGACTCTGACCTTGACTTAGTCAACGCCCTGGTACGGGACGGTACATATATATATATATATATATATATATATATATATATATATATATATATATACATACATATATATGCAGTGTCTCAGTGTCATTTTATAAATTAGCCTTTTCAATGTGTCTGTCGAAGTATGTTTCGTAGGTTTTGAAAATCCTTTAGGCTTTGGAACATGATCAAATTAAAATGGAAAGAGTGTAGCTCATCAAGGGATGAGGATGTATGATAGAACAAGACAACCTTCTATTAAATATGTGTAATGAATTGTTTGCTAAGTCTCCTTGAAGGATACAGTCGTTCATACATCCATCTTCGATCCATTTTTCTGCATAGAATTTATGTATATAATAGTGATGAAATTATTAGCCAATATAACACCGCTCTATGAGTAGTGATATATAAGAATTATCAAACAAAACTATCATACCATATCACAATGGTGTGAAATCAGTTTTGACTTGTAAAGTGATTTTCAACTCAAAATATTTGTGATCACAAAGTACCTACGAAGCTTAAAGGAAAGTTTTAGACCAGTTGTACTCTATGGAAGTGATTGTGATCATATTGCTCAATGACCACTTGTACTCTATAGAAGTGAGTGTTATCACATTGCTCTATGACTTGTTATATACTCTATGGAAGAAAATGTTGGAGTTTAAAGCCTCAAAGAGGAAACTATTGAATGACAGTATAAGAGTTAATAAAAAATGACAAAAAATTGATTAACAATTAGGCGAGTTTAATGATTAATGTAAACTAAATACACTTTAGATTTTCTCAAATTATCAATTAAATTCTCAGCAGAAAAAAGTACCAGTTCAATAACACTGAAAGTCCCCTTTCCATGATCATTGACAAGGAAAACAGAACCCAAAAAGCAAGGCATCACTGGTTGCTGGAACGGGAGTCACTCTCCATTGCACGAACAGAAACAAACCTGAAAAAAAAATTAGGAACACATACATCTGTTATACTTTCAGAAAACACCAATCGCTTACATCTCTTATGCTAGAGGGTAATGTAATTTAACAACAAAATGGGGTATTTTATTTACTATCATCATATTTACGAGTACTGATAGCAGCTACGTACAATGGACAAAGAAAGCTAAACGGAGGCCTGCACGTGCAAGAAAAACAAAACAGACACAAACGTAAGACAATAAGAACTAAGAAAACTGAAACAGAAGGGTTACATTTGGTTGATCATAGCTAAATTTTGAAATAACTGGTAATGAAGAAAAGAGAAAGTGTTGGATTTACCATGAAAGGAGGGTGAATGAGTTGGTTAAGAGAGTGTAAAATGGTTCTTCCCAACCCATTGTTTGTTAATTTCAATCTCTATTCTTTTCTTCTTCAACCCAAATCCAACAAAGAAAGAACTTTATGGGGAAGAAACAACTTCCAACGTAGTTCAGAAGGCGAAGACCAAAAGTCAATTTAATCACTGCTGTTTTTTTACCTTATATCTCTCTTTGTTTCCACATAAACCAATGAAAAAAAGAGGAAGGAAAAGACACGAAAAAATTTAAAATAATCTTTAAAATATCTTCTAGCTATAATATAATTATATTAAAAATATACTGATTATGTTTTTGTAACTAGTATTTTTCTATAGACATTTCTTAATACGTTTGTCACTTTTTAGAATAAGAATAAATAAAATAAAGTGTTGTTATATTAAAAAAAAAAATCACCAGAGAT
This sequence comes from Phaseolus vulgaris, assembly GCF_000499845.2. Taxonomy (NCBI): domain Eukaryota; kingdom Viridiplantae; phylum Streptophyta; class Magnoliopsida; order Fabales; family Fabaceae; genus Phaseolus; species Phaseolus vulgaris. Next base: position 9,880,335 of record NC_023758.2, on the reverse strand, counting down.
TGTTTAATCTATCCATAAATACTCCTTACTGCACAATTGTCCATTTCCTTCTCTTCTTGCATGAGTAACACCACCTACACAAGGCAAATACATTTTATACAAACCTAGAATACCAGCCCACATAGCTACCAAAAACCGTCCCACACAACAACCAAAATCAGAACCCCAACCATCCCAACCAGCAGCTACAAAACACCAAAAACAGGACAATATACACCCCATTACTCACCAGAAGCATTATTGAGACCTACTGCAATTCAATACCCCTTACTGACTAGCTTTGGTCTTCCCCTTCAGTCAGCTTTTGGTCTTCCATCATCTCCATCCATCCACAATACCTTCACATCAGCTTCAAAACAAATAGATACCTTGCATATATAATGTGTTGAATAATGTTTTCAGCAATCGTGGCTGACCTAAAATCTCACACTAACTATCTATTAAACTCCTTATACCACTAAGTTAACCCTAATGGGTTTTGAGATTTGAATTCTTATCCTCTTAAAGTTGAATTTCAGTTCAAGGTCTGCTGCATATATGCAATATTCATGCTTTCGTAAAGAACATTTTAGTACTTAACATATAAATCTTAAGCTTTTGAGATATGTGTTGTAGCAAGCAAATATTGAAAGGAAAACAAATTAACTATTAGTTTTGAAAAGTTGGATGGATGGAAAGTGTTGTGTTGTAAGGTTGTTTCGGGTTTTTTTATATGGGTTAGATCATCTATGAAGAGATTCTTATATATATATTGTTTCTTTTTGATAGAAAAATCAAAACCACATCTTAAATGTGCATTATGAGAATCAAATTTTACTTGGGACAAAATTTGTGAATGTGCTTTGTTGAACCAAGTGGTGCTCAAGTTTTGAAGAATCCAAACCCTTTGAAGGATGTTGAAGCCTTGGCTGTGCTGGTTTAGTATAGTTCTGGGGTAGTTTAAGTGTTGTAATCCACCCTTTGATTAAATCTAAAGCATAGACATTCTCAATCTTTGTGAAAGTAAAATGTTTTCAAACTAAGTTAAAACAACCGATTGTTTTGTCAAAACAACCGATTGTTTTGTCAAAACAACCGATTGTTTTGTCAAAACAACCGATTGTTTATACTTAGGTGTTTTGAGAAAAAGATTGAAAACTGTTTTTAAAATGGTTGAACTGTTAAGAACCAAAACAACCGATTGATTCGAGGAAACAACCGATTGTTCTTTTTGGGACCATAACAGAAAAACTATTTTATCTTAGACTGAGCTTTAAATGAATTAACTGCTTACGCTCTAGTCATTAAATGCTTTGACCAATCTTTAAATGCAATTTAAGAGTTTGTTAAGATTTGATAACAAACTACATCTTTGAATATATTTAGAAAAACAGTTTTTCACAATTAATCTTTGACAAGTTTTTGCTAAGAGTTTTTGAGTTTTTCAAAGAGCTGAGATTGCTAAGAGTTTGTGATTGATCAAAGTGTATGGAATAGGATTCTGCTTGTATTGATTTCAGATTATCTTATGTAACAAGTGTAATCCTTGTACTTTGTTAAACAAGTTTCGTTTCTGTGTTTGCTGAGATTGGTTGTGTGTTCTTGAGGGGATCAAGATCTGCAATCTTAGTGTTGGTGTGTTGGCCAAGAAGAGTGTGTGTCTTGAGGTGTTCAAGGTCATTCTCTTGGTTGTTGTGTAAGTGATCAAGGTGTAATTGCTTAGTGGATTTCCTCAGGGTTTCTGAGAAGACTGGATGTAGCTCTCGGTTTGGAGTGAACCAATATAAACAATTGTGTACAATCTCTCTATCTCTAACTCTTTAAATTCAGTTTTATTTTGTTGTTTGCTGGTATAAAAAACCGATTGTTTCTGCGAAACAACCGATTGTTTTTCTGGTACTGCAGCTTTTGCTTGCTGTTTTGGCGAACTGAATTTCTGAATAAATTGTTTCTTGAGATAATTTCGTTCTTGTTTTAAAAGTTTACGAAAATCCTCTTTAAACAATTCACCCCTCCCTCTAGTTTAAAGCCATCTATTCTAACAATTGGCATCAAGAACTTGGTTCTTGAAAGTTATTCAAGTTGATCCTAAAAACCTTTTTTAAATGGTTGATAGACTACCTTTTGGGGAAGGTGCTTTAATTAACAGACCACCTCTGTTTTGTGGTTTGAACTACCAATTTTGGAAAGTAAGAATGAAAATATTTATGGAATCTCTTGACAGAGGAATTTAGGATGTAATTGAAAATGGTCCTTTTGTCCCAAAGTTTGAAAAGGATGGATCTGTCATTGAGAAACCATGGTTTCAATGGACTGATGCAGAAAGCAAAAAGGCCAAATTCGATTGCATTGCCAAAAATATTTTAACCTCTGCTTTAAATTCTGATGAGTTTTTCAGGGTCTCACAATGCAAATCATCAAAAGAAATGTGGGACACTTTGGAAGTCACTCATGAAGGAACAAATGAGGTGAAAAGAGCTAGAAAGCATGCTCTTATCCAAGAGTATGAGATGTTTAGAATGCTTAAAGGAGAAACAATTTCTGAGGTGCAGAAAAGATTCACGCACATCATCAATGACCTTGTGAGCCTTGACAAGACCTTTGAAATGTCTTGATAGAGCATGGCAACCAAAGGTAACTACTATTTCCGAATCCAAAGATCTAACATCATTAAGTGTTGCTTCTTTGTTTGGAAAGCTTAGGGAACATGAGCTAGAGATGAATAGACTCAATGTTCAAGAGAGTGGAGATAAGCACACAAGGAGCATAGCCTTGAAAGCATCCAAGCACAAGGGAAAGCAAGATTCCAGTGATGATAGTGATGAGGAAAACCTTAGCTTGCTGTCAAGAAAGTTCAGCAAATTCCTAAGAGAAACCGCAACAAAGACAACAACAAAGATAGGTATGGAAACAAGAAATCCAATGATTTTAATTCAAATAACTATACTTGTTTTGGTTGTGGTGAGCAAGGTCATATAAAGGCTGTACCGCCCTGGTGGTCGGGTGTGATGACGTGGCATCCTCCTACAGTATAGGCGTGTTGACAAGGCGCCAGGTTGGCAGAAGGGAAGGAAGTCGGGGGGCACGTGTAGTCGCCGGTTGTTAAGTTGGCGTGTTCCGATTTCCAGATTACCAGAATAGGCGATCGCCAGGTTGAAGATGAAGTCGCCAGATGTAGATTCAGGCGACCTAGTCATTGGAGATCGCCAGAGAAAGCACATCGCCGAAGATGAAGGAGAAGCAGATTGTGAAGGCGGCCGGCGAGACCACAGGGAAGGTGTATGAAGGCCCTAAACTCGCCAGTTCCAGCAGAGATCGCACTCCCAAGTTAGCTATGCACTGGGCAGTACCATGCATAAGTAACTTAGCCAAAATGAGAGTAGAAGCAGCGCCAAGTCAGGGAGCCTCCAGATGATGGCACGTGTACAGTTGGATGCGAGCCACGTGTCCAAGTCTGTAACTGCCAGGAGAGAGAAAGCCACCAGGTATATAAGAGTTCTTAACAAACTTTCTGAGGTACGCACGTTCAGTTCATACACTTTACGCTTGCGAGTGATAGAGCTGATTGTGAGAGAGGATTTGCACGGTTCTTGTTCTTAGTATTTGGTGGTACCGTCACTGACTTGAGCGTTGGAGTGCGATCGGCCGCAGCGGCACCGTACTGTTTCTTTGCAGGTTCTTGAGGTAGATCCCGAGAGGAACGGAGGTGAGAAGCGGTGCGCACGTCGATCCTTTGACGAGGCAGTCTCCAGCGTTCCGGTCAACAGGCAGGATCATCAGGCGCCCACCGCGGGGCCGTGTAAAACTTGCTCCCATCCACAACGTGGATTCTTGGAGGTTTTCGAAGTTGTTTTCTGCGTGGTTGTGCGCTGGTGCAACCATCGTTCGCGGTTTGTCTGAGTTTCGTTTGGTGAATTTGCGTTTTGTACCGTTCGTTTGGCTTTTCGATCGGCGGAGTGAGGTTTTCTGTTGCTTACGCACAATCTGTTTGATGGAAGTTCGAGTTCTTTCGCTTGTTTGGTTGTCCGCGGGGAAACGGTGGTTTCTGTCGAAGTTGTGGTTTTCTTTGAAGGCTTACGGTGTTCTTGAGTTTTCTTGCGCAGTTTCTTGATTTTTCTTCGATTGATCGCTGATTCGATCGTGGTTGAAGTGTCGTTCGCTGTATTCCTGTGATTTGCTAAAGTTCATGAGAAAAATGAGAAGCAATCGCTCAAGTCCATTTGCGCCCGTGCCGCCTGCCGCTGCTGAAGGTGCCGCTGCCATGACCATGGCGCAGATGGCGGAGATGATGCGTGCGTTGCAGGCAACTGTGGAAGCCTCACGCGTGGAGCAGGCGAGAATGCATGAGGACCTTGTCGCCTCTCGCGCCAGAAATGAGGAGCTCAGCAAGATGACTGAGGAGCTGCGTCAAGCTCTTCAGGAGCAGCAAGGGCGTTCTGCCGCGGAAGAGGTTGCGCCATCGTCGCCACCTCGTGTTTTTCCCATGCCTTTTATTCAGGCGATCACGGACACGCCCATTCCCGCGAGCGTGGTTCCGGTTAAGGCTGTTTTTACCGGCGTGGAGGATCCTGAGGCTCATCTCACCACGTTCCATACGCAGATGATGCTGTCAGGAGGGTCAGACGCCGTCTACTGCAAGATGTTTGTGAGTACGCTCCAGGGAACGGCGTTAGAGTGGTTCGTGAGCCTGCCTAACGGCCACGTAACTAATTTCCAACAGTTCTCGAAGATCTTTGTCGAGCAGTATATCGTGAATAAGGCACCGCCCAGGGTGTCTTATGATCTGTTTGATATAAGGCAGTACCAGGGAGAGTCCCTCAGAGAATACCTTAATCGCTTTGGAGCGCAGATGGTCAGATCGCCGGCTAAAGATGAAGAAATGCTGGTCTATGCCTTCAAGAAAGGCGTGCAGCCAGGACCATTCTGCTAGGCCTTGATCAGGGCTCACCCTGCGACGTTTGCTGAAGTCAGGCGACTTGCGGTGGCCCATATCGCTGACGAGAATAAAGTCGCCGAGAAAAGAGGAAGCATGGCTCCCGCCAGGACACGCGCCCAGACCAGGATTCAACCGCAGAGGGTGCTGGAGACAGCAGCGGCGGCCTGGAAGGACCAGAGGACTCGTCATCCTTACGATAGGAGGAACAAGGGAAGGAGCCAGGGGCGCCAGCAACCAGCACGCCGGGAATACAATCGCCCGCCTAAGCACAAATTTGTCATGGGACTAGCGGATCTGATCGCCATCCCTAACATATCTGCTAGGCTGAAAACGCCTGAGAAGGTGGGCGACAAGGTGCTGGGGTCGAAGCCAGACGCCTGGTGTGAGTTCCACCAATGTTTTGGCCACGCTTTGGACTCGTGTTTGTCTTTAGGATACCAGCTCGACGATCTGGTTAAGAGCGGGTTCCTAAACGATTATCTACTGGACAGGAGGGCGGGGGGAGCGTCGAGCTCCCAGCCAGTAGGTGGAGAAGCCCAGCAACACGAGATGCCTATCCACGGAGAGATCCACACCATTGCAGGGGGTTTCTCAGGTGGTGGATGCACCGCATCGCAGAGGAAAAAGTATGCGCGATCGGTGATGACAGTGGACATGTTTGAAGATCACTCGCCGGAAGTGGACATCACGTTCACCAAGCAGGACCTTCGGGACGTTGTGCCTCATGACAACGATCCCATAGTTATTTCGTTGGTCACAGCAGGGAGGAAGGTCCACAGAGTTCTGGTGGACCAAGGAAGCTCGGCAGACGTGATGTTCTGGCCGACTTTCACGCAGCTGGAGTTGCCCCTTGACCAGCTAAGGCCCTATGGAGGGTGCCTATATGGGTTCGTTGGCGACCAGGTGGAGGTCAGGGGGTACATTGAGCTGAGAACCACGTTTACAGATGAAGCTGGGTCAAGGACGGAGAAAATCAAGTACCTCGTCGTAAACGCTCCTTCAGCGTATAACATCCTGTTGGGAAGGCCCACTCTTAACAGGATAGGCGCCATTCCGTCGACTCGGCACATGAAGGTAAAGTTGCCGTCCATGGAAGGGGTGGTGATCACGATCAAGTCCGATTAGAAAGAGGCGAAAAGGTGTTATGAGAATAGCCTGAAAAACAAAAGATCAGTGAGTTATGTAACAACCACCCCACCTCCCGGTGTAAAGCCCAGATCGACGGTAACGGAGGAGGCCGCCAGAAGAGATGTAGAGATGGTAGACGCTGGGCTGGGGGAGAGGAATGCTGGCCTAGAGGAGGAAGAGGCGCGAAATCGCCCTGAGGAAGCAAGGGAGCAGGGAATCGCCAGGGCGGTGATCGCCAGAGAATCCAGGCCTAAACCCGTCGAGCAGTGGCTCGAAAAGGAGATCGGAGGGAAAATCTTCAAGTTGGGAAGATCTCTGGAGGTCGATCTCCAGGACCAGATCGCCAAGGTGATTGAGCGGCATCTGGACGCGTTTGCATGGTCCGCTTCGGACATGCCCGGGATTGATCCCGACTTCTTGTGCCATCATCTGGCGATGGACAATTTGGTAATACCGGTGCGACAAAGGAGAAGAAAGTTCAACGAGGAGAGGAGGCAGGCGATTAGAGATGAAACGCAGAAACTCCTCGCCGCAGGCCACATCAGGGAAGTCCAGTACCCTGAATGGTTGGCAAATGTCGTGCTGGTGAAGAAGAGTAACGGGAAATGGCGCATGTGCGTCGATTTCACCGACCTGAACAAAGCTTGCCCGAAGGATTCGTATCCTTTACCAAGCATTGATGCCCTGGTTGATAGTGCTGCAGGGTGCAAGTTGCTGAGTTTCCTGGATGCCTTCTCAGGCTATAATCAGATCAAGATGCATCCCATGGATGAAGAGAAAACAACCTTCATGACGGAGAGATCGTGTTATTGCTATAAGGTGATGTCGTTTGGGCTGAAGAACGCGGGGGCCACGTACCAGAGGCTGATGGATCGAGTACTTGCACCAATGCAAGGAAGGAACGTGCAAGCCTACGTCAATGACATGGTCGTGACCTCGCAGGAGAAAAGCAAGCACGTTGCAGACTTGGAAGAATTGTTCACGACGATCGCCAAGTTCAAGTTAAAGCTCAATCCGGAGAAATGCATTTTCGGCGTGGAGGCTGGAAAGTTTTTGGGTTTCCTCTTGACTGAAAGAGGAATAGAAGCCAACCCACACAAGTGTGCCGCCATCTTGGCGATGAGGAGCCCGGCTACAGTGAAAGAAGTCTAGCAGCTGACAGGTCGGATGGCAGCCCTATCTCGCTTCGTGTCAGCTAGCGGAGAAAAGGGGCACCCCTATTTTCAATGTCTGCGGCGCAATAACAAGTTCGTTTGGACGAAAGAGTGCGAGGAAGCTTTCGTCAAACTGAAGGAGTATCTGGTGAGCCCGCCGGTTCTGTGCAAACCGCTGGAGGGGGCCCCTCTTAGGTTGTATTTTGCTGTAACTGAGAGGGCGGTGAGTGCGGTGCTCGCCCAGGATCAAGATCAGGCTCAGAAGCCTATTTATTTTGTGAGCAAGGTGTTGCAGGGCCCAGAAACGAGATATCAGGCCCTGGAGAAGGCTGCGCTGGCTGTGGTGTTTTCGGCGAGGAGGTTGCGCCACTACTTCCACAGTTTCACAATACTGGTGATGACTGACCTGCCCATCCAGAAGGTCTTGAAGAAACCCGACGTTGCGGGAAGGATGGTGAAGTGGGCGGTAGAGTTGTCAGAGTTTGATATTAAGTACGAACCGCGAGGCCCGATCAAGGGGCAAATCTTTGCAGATTTCGTGGTTGAGCTCTCATTAGAGGCGACGCGGGTTGAAGGAGACGATTTCCGTTGGGTACTCTCGGTGGATGGATCGTTGAACCAGCAGGGTAGCGGTGCTGGAGTCATATTGGAAGGGCCCAACGGCGTGCTGATTGAACAATCTTTGAGGTTTGCCTTCAAAGCCAGCAACAATCAAGCAGAATATGAGGCACTAATCGCCGGGATTTTGCTGGCAAAGGAAATGGGAGCTAGGGTGTTGATGGCAAAGAGTGACTCGCTGCTAGTCACGGGGCAAGTAACAGGCGAGTTCCAGGCTAAAGATCCACAAATGGCGGCTTACTTGGCGTACGTGCAGGAATTGAAGAGTTCCTTTGCCTATTTTGAAGTAGTACATGTGCCCAGAGAGCAGAATGCCCGAGCTGACTTGCTTGCTAAGCTTGCCAGCTCAGGCAAGGGGGGTAGGCAGAGGACGGTGATCCAAGAAACTCTGAAGACGCCAAGGGCATTTGTAGCAGATCACCTGGTCCTTCAGATAAGCAAGTCGACGGAGAGAGCAGCGAGAAGCCATAAGTCTTTGACGCAAGAAACTTTGAGATCGCCGAGAATTAGAGCATGTCGAGGAGAGAAGGTGGATGTGATGCAGGTCTGCGCCGCCCATGAGCCAGACACTTGGATAACACAATACAAGCGGTGCCTGGCAGATGGCCTCCTCCCGCTGGATCCGACAGAGGCTAGGAAGGTAAAGAAAAATTCCAGCAAGTACACATTGATTGATGGCGATCTGTACAGGTTTGGGTTCACTCACCCACTCCTGGAATGTATACACGGCGAGAAGTGCACGAGAATCATGGCAGAGCTCCACGAAGGTATATGCGGAAGCCACGTCGGGGGTCGAGCTCTGGCCGCGAGGACTCTCCGTGCAGGCTACTACTGGCCATCCATGAGAGAAGATTGCAAGAGATATGCCCAATGTTGCAAACAATGCCAGTAGCACGCCGATTGGCATAAGGCACCTCCCGAGGAGTTGAAGTCGATCTATAGCCCTTGGCCGTTTCATACTTGGGGAATCGAAATCCTGGGACCTTTCCCGCTGGCGATCAGGCAGATGAAGTACTTGGTGGTGGCAATTGAGTATTTCACCAAGTGGATTGAAGCAGAACCAGTGGCCCAGATCACCGCACACAAGATCGAAGGTTTTGTATGGAAGAACATCGTGTGCCGGTTTGGAGTGCCTAAACGCCTGGTGTCAGATAATGGGACGCAGTTTGCAAGCCACCTGTTGAAGAAGCTTTGTGAAGGGGTTGGAATTCAACAAGTGTTTGCATCCGTCGAGCACCCTCAGACAAATGGCCAGGTGGAGTCAGCTAATCGGGTGTTGTTGAGAGGTTTGAAGAGAAGGCTTGAGAAAGCCAAGGGAAGTTGGGCTGAGGAGGTGCCCCGTATAGTCTGGGCGTACCACACCACCGAGCAGTCAGGAACCCATTTAGCTTGGTGTATGGGTGTGACGCCATGATTCCGGTGGAGATCCAGGAGAGCTCGCCGAGATTCCAGAACTTCGTAGAGGAAGACTCGAATGAAGAGAGAAGGCTGAACCTGGATCTGCTGGATGAGGTCAGGGAAGAGGCGAGGCTGAAGGCTGAGGCGGTGAAGAGGAGGATCGAGCGAAGATACAACTCAAAGGTGATGCCAAGGCAGTTTAGAGAAGGCGATCTGGTGATGAGGAAGGCCCACCAGTATGAGATGGAGAATAAACTATCACCCAAGTGGACCGGACCGTTCAGAATAACCGAGGCGCTCGGAAACGGAGCCTACCGCTTAGAAACGCTGGAAGGAGGGGCGATTCCTCGCACCTGGAATGCCACACACCTGAAGTTGTACTATAGTTAAGAGCTTTGTAAGTAAAGACAAACACAAAGGTTATGTTACAATGTTTCTGTTAAAACAGTTTGAAGGGGGCACTCTTTTTTCCCTAAGGAAGGTTTTTAATGAGGCCACCCAATAAAAGAAGAGTTTCCGAAGTATAAGGCGTTTTCAGATTGCATGTGTGCCATTTTCAAAAGTTTTGAAGAAAGACCTTGTCATTTGTACATGATTTAAGGCAAGTAAAGATATATCGCGTGCTTTCTAAGAAGTTTTTAAGTCCTCATCGTTTTTCGGCGATTGGAGGCATCAGTTAAAGTTTTTAAGTCCTCATCGTTCTTCGGCGATTGGAGGCATCAGTTAAGTTTTCAAAGTCCTCATCGTCTTTCGGCGATCGGAGGCACCAGATGAAAGACCTCAACGCCCTCGCGCGTTTTGAGGCAAGATAAAGACCTCCTCGCCGTCGAGCGAGCGCAGGCAAGAAAGAGAAAAGGTCCTCAGTGCATCCAGGGGGGAGGAGATGTACACCCTGGGCAAGTTGAGGCACCAGGTAAAGTCCTTCTCGCCGTTGAGCGAGTACAGGCAAGATAAAGACCTCCTCGCCGTCGAGCGAGCGCAGGCAAGAAAGAGAAAAGGTTCTCAGTACATCCAGGGGGGAGGAGATGTACACCCTGGGCAAGCTGAGGCACCAGATAAAGTCCTTCTCGCCGTTGAGCGAGTTCAGGCGAGTTAAAGACCTTCTCGCTTACATGCGAGCATAGGCAAGATAAAATCCTTCTCGTCTCGAACGAGTTCAGGTATGGCGCAGAGGGTGGAAGAAGTTGGAAGGCGGCTAAGGTAGGTTCGAAGAGAACGCCTAGTCAGCCGGTCTTTTGCTCTGAAGTTCAGGGGGGCAAAGAAAGATCCCAAAGGGCGTTTCTACCCCAGATGAAGAAACGATTGCCAAAGCATGAGGCTGGGAAAAGCTGATGTTACCAAGAGTTCTTGGTGATCGGGAAGAGTTCAAACAGCGGCGAGAAGGTTAAAATACCTGTTTGATGAAGCAGGTCGAGTGGGACGGTGTTTTGAGCCAATAATTGAGTGACAGTTCGTTGCTTGGAAGGTATTCTTGTGATAAGGTTAGTGCCTCAAGAGTACAAGTTGTTTAAAGTGATTATTGCTTAAGTTTGAAGTGGCTCGAAGCAGTTAAGTCAAAAGTCGCGTTTGCAAAATCACTAAGTTAAATCCGACAAAGTTAAACATGCAAAGAAGGTTAAAGCGCTTAAAGAAGTCAGGAGAAAGAATATTCAAACTTTGTCGTTAAGATAAGTATCTGTTTAAAGCACATATGCACGAGTTTATTACAAGGTATATACAAGGGAAATCATGAAGTAGCAGACGAGGTGGAGTTGATTAATCTTCAGCAGGAACGACCTTTCCATCCACTACTTCGTTGTTCAGCGACACCATGCTGAGGTCGAGATCGGGGAATAGGCATGCGAATTGTTCCCGAGCGGCTTCGAATCCAGCAGCCAGAATCTGAGCAGAGTTTAGCTTAAGTTCTTCAATTTGCCCTTGAAGTTCATCAACCTACTTCTTGAGCTCTTTGTTCTGCTGCTCCAGCTCTTCAACCTGTTTTCTGAGTTGTTCGTTGGTCTCTTGAGCGTGGAGAAGGTCTTCAGTAACCTTCTTGGATTCCGATTGAGCTTGGGCCAACTCAGCAGCCATCTTTCCTTTCTCCTTGTTTGCCTCGGCGAGATCAGCCATGGCGTCGTCTCTCGCCTTTTCTACTTGCCCAAGTAGTTTCTCGCGGTCGATCGACCTCTGCTCCAGTTTTTGCACCTTGGCGGCGTCAGCTTTCATGAGAGCCTCCAGGTCGACCGCCTTGGCGCGAAGAGGCACAATTTTGCTCTCCAGCTCGATCTTCTCTTGGGCAAGCTGGTGAACTTTGTGGCGAAGGTCAGCAGCTTCCTTGCGCGCCAGCCTGAGCTCGGTATTCATGGCATCCTCCACTCGGGAGTGTTCGATTTCTGCGAGCGTCAGGCTGAATGACAATTTCTCCACCTCGACCTTCATAGTGCTATTTTCAGTCTTGAGGTTGAAGAGATCGTCTTGAAGCCTCCTGGTGGAGCTCTCCACAGCCCTCGTTATGATCGCGGGGATATCCTCTGCTATGGTTTTCAGCTTGGCAGTTAGAGGCTCCCACATCCTTGTGACTTCAAGGGAAAGGTTTGCTGCTTGGAGAGGCGCCAGGGGGGCTTGTTGAGGGTTCTCGCCGCCACCTTCCTTAGCAATATCTTCAGCGGTTGCTTCCTGGCGTGGCGACGCAATCGGGGATTCGGTAATCAGGATTGGAGAAGTATGAGCCACCTCATTCCCGATTGGAGCATTTTCTGCAGCTGAAGCGTTTGAAGGGGGGCCCCCTCCAGCTGACATGTATGGCGTAGAGGCGCTTGGGGGGTCCTCCAGGAAGTTTGGCTCTTGGGCCTCAGCTGCAGGTGGCGCAGTGGCCAGTGGAACCGCTTGGACTGGAGAGGGAGGAGCCTGCAGCGTTGGCGATGATGGAGGAGGAGCAGGCGTCGATGGTGGTGTTGAGGTTGGAAGAGGGGGTGGAGCAGGTGGTGAAGAAGGTGCCACCCTCTTCCTCTTCGTAACGAGGCCATCCTCTGTGACCTCGTCATCCTCTTCTTCCTCCTCGTGGACGATTTGAGGGGCTTTTCGCTTAGGTCTCTTAAGGACCAGTTTCTTGCGCTGGGTGGGTTCCTTGGGCGGTGATCGCCCATGAACGATGGCCTTCTCGACCGCCGAGTTGGGCACCGTTTGGGAACCGGTCGCCAACCCGTGGTTTCGGGCGAGCGCCTTCAATTCGGCGAGCATGCCTCTGCCCAACATGTTGTCTGCATGAAACGAAAATGCATGGGTTAGCTCAAAGAAGGAAAAGATAAGTGTATAAGGTAATAAGCAGCAGAGCAGATGGTATGTGCAGGAAAGGTAAAACCAAAGTCTTGTGCATAACGCACAAGACGCCCAGAACAGTTAAACAGAAGCAGTATCGAAGCAACAGTTTGGATGTCCTAACCTATTTGGAATTCTAGCTGATCCTCAAAGAATTCGAAGGAGATCAAGGTGGTGGTCAGGAATGTTATATTGGCGTCCGCCACCCTCTTCCAGAAAAGACAGAGGTCTCTGTCCAATGCTCCCATGCTATTAGGACTTCTGGGCCTCCTGAAGCAGCTCTTGGACTCCTTTTTCCCCTTGTCCACCCAGTACAAGGGGAAGCCATCAAGAAGGGAGGTGTCCTTGTCGTTTGCACGTACTTGGACGAATTTCCCCTTCCAGTCTTTGTACGATTGCTGGAAGATGGTAAAGATGGATCTCCCAGCAATCGCATTCAAGCTGACCCACAGGCGGTCTCCTGGGTGCTTGGCTTCGAAAAGGAACAAAAACACGTCCACCGACGCGGGCAACCCCAGGTGGTCGCATGTTATTTGAAAGGCTCGAACAAACGCCCAGCTGTTGGGGTGAAGCTGGGCGGCAGCAATGTTGAGCTCGGTCAGAAGTTCCCTCTCGAATCGGGTGAGAGGGAACCTGAGCTTGACCTTCTTGAAAAAAGTCGTATAGACAAAGCAGAAGGGCCCGTCGGCGCTTACTCTGTCATCAGCACACACGGGCAGATCGGCGGGGCAAGGCAGCACCATCATCTTCTCGTCGTGCTCCTTGTGAAACGATTGATGGACCTCGTCCCCCTTAGTCAGCCGCAAAACTGCTCCCGCAATGTTCACCGACGAGGTCTCCTTCAGAAGGGTTGAGTTAGCCCAGGGGTATAAAGTTTTGAAGTCTGGCAGAGGGACGGGGGCTCCTCCAGCGTTAGATGGAGTCGCCTGGGCCAGGACAGGTTGGGAAGACGCAGGCCTCACAGCCTACGAAGACGAAGCGCCACGAACTTGTGTTGGGTCGTGTGCTTGTGAAGGAAGGTTTCGTGCTGAAGGAGGTGGGTTCGGGGTAATCTTTGTGCGAGTCATGATAGCAGCTGCAAAGGAAGAAGAAAGGAAAAATGGTCAGGGGGTTACAGAGGCTGACTCGATCATAGAAGGAAGGAGAAGAACGAACGAATGAAGGTTCGTTGCGACGATTTACGAAGCCCTAAGTTGCGCAGAATGAGAAATGGAAAGAACAACCCACAGCGTATGCACCAGGCAGTTACAGGATGATGCAAATCGGTGAAAATGCAAGGAAACCCAGCAGATGAAGGAAAGTAGTTACCTTTCGATGATCAGGAAGACGGTGGAGGAAGATGGTGATCTAGAGCGTTGAAGAGCGTCGAGAGCTTTCGCAGAAGGAAGTGAGAGCGTTCGCAAGCACGAAGAAAGTGATGGAACAGTGGAGCGTAATGGGTTTAAGGGTTTTCGAAATGATTTTAGGAAGCGCTAACGGCAGATGAAGAGAGCCGTTGATGAAGCCACGTGTCGAACGATGAGTGAAGGGTTTGGTGGAGCGTCAGAACAGCAGAAGGTACAACCGCTTGGAATTCTGCGTCAGTGCCACGTAGATCGGTGTTAACGAAGGCTATTTCAGTCTTTTCGCTAGACAAGTCTTCGCTTAAGACTGGGGGGCTTGTGTACCGCCCTGGTGGTCGGGTGTGATGACGTGGCATCCTCCTACAGTATAGGCGTGTTGACAAGGCGCCAGGTTGGCAGAAGGGAAGGAAGTCGGGGGGCACGTGTAGTCACCGGTTGTTAAGTTGGCGTGTTCCGATTTCCAGATTACCAGAATAGGCGATCGCCAGGTTGAAGATGAAGTCGCCCGATGTAGATTCAGGCGACCTAGTCATTGGAGATTGCCAGAGAAAGCACATCGCCGAAGATGAAGGAGAAACAGATTGTGAAGGCGGCCGGCGAGACCACAGGGAAGGTGTATGAAGGCCCTAAACTCGCCAGTTCCAGCAGAGATCGCACTCCCAAGTTAGCTATGCACTGGGCAGTACCATGCATAAGTAACTTAGCCAAAATGAGAGTAGAAGCAGCGCCAAGTCAGGGAGCCTCCAGATGATGGCACGTGTACAGTTGGATGCGAGCCACGTGTCCAAGTCTGTAACTGCCAGGAGAGAGAAAGCCACCAGGTATATAAGAGTTCTTAACAAACTTTCTGAGGTACGCACGTTCAGTTCATACACTTTACGCTTGCGAGTGATAGAGCTGATTGTGAGAGAGGATTTGCACGGTTCTTGTTCTTAGTATTTGGTGGTACCGTCACTGACTTGAGCGTTGGAGTGCGATCGGCCGCAGCGGCGCTGCTCTGTTTCTTTGCAGGTTCTTGAGGTGGATCTCGAAGAGGAACGGAGGTTCGAAGCGGTGCACACGATGATCCTTTGACGAGGCAGTTTCCAGCGTTCCGGTCAACAGGCAGGATCACTTAGATTTTAGCTTATTCAAGTGATTTGTGTGAATATGAGCTAGCCTTCTATGCCACAGCCATGACTCATCACTTTTAGATAACAAACACTCATTTTCAGAACAGCTCTTTATAATATCTAAGAGATAGATGTTTTTTACCCTTTTTCCAGTGAACAACACCTTACCAGAAATTTCATTTGAAATTGTACAAGTGTTGGCTTCGAAATTGACCTTGTATCCCTTGTCACACAGCTGGCTAATGCTTAGAAGACTATGTTTTAACCCTTCAACATACAGTACATTTTCAATAGTGGTTGAGTCTTTAGTACCAACATCTCCTCTTCCAAGAATTTTTCCTCTATTGTTGTCCCCATATGTGACATGCCCTTCAGCTTTGAGTTTCAGATTTATGAACTGAGTCACATCACCAGTCATGTGCTTTGAGCAGCCACTGTCCAGATACCACTGGTTTTTCCTGCTGTTTTTCTGCAACAAAACAGATTTAGCACATATGGTACCCCTTTAGTCTAGGGTCCAGCATGATTAATACCTTTCCTTAGGAAGCCATTTGGCCAATCCTTTAGGAACAAGGTACCTCCTAGCTTTACATGTTCTAGATACATGACCAGACTTCATACAATAAAAACATGTTGAAGTATGCATTGTTTTTGAACAACTAAAAGAAGAAAAACCTGTTTTGGAAGGAACAAAGAAACTGGACAGCTTTTTCACATTACTTTTCATTCCAGGATTATATCCTAGACCATTTTTATTAAAAACAGCATTCTGTGAACCTAATAAGGTTTCAAGATTTTCTCTTCCTTTAGTGAAATTTGAAAGTGTTTTTAACAAATATTCAACCTGTTTTTCCAGCTTCTTACAATTATCACAGGTTTTAATTGATGCATGCAAACAAGTTAATTCAAGGCTTACCAATTCAGTTTTAGCTTTGTGTAATTCTTCTTCAAGAGCTTTGATCTTAGGTTCAAGTACCCTATTTACTCTATTCAATTTGTTGCAAATTATAGCCAACCTGTTTGCTTCATCATGTGTTTCCTTAAAGGCTATTAACAGCTGATCATAGTTTTCAGAATCAGTGGAAAAATCACTTACTGAATCAGAGTTGGATCCTTCATCATTCACCATGAAGCACAAATTTGCTTCTTCACTTTCAGTTGAGGAATTACTAGATGAGGATACATCATTTTCTTCCCATGAGATGTATGCTCTTCTACCTTTGCCTTTTTCACTCTTCTTGCTTGCTGATTTTTCTTTATTTTGATTGTTTGGACAATCAGCTTTTATATGACCTGGTTTACCACATCCAAAGCACGTGTAATTGGAAGAATTTGAATCATTAGGTTTGGAGTACCTCTTTCTTTGCTGAGTTCTATCACGGTTTTTCTTTCTAAGAAACCTGTTGAATTTTCTGGTGAGCAGACTCATAGTCTCATCATGTTTAGGATCAACTTCTTCCTCACTTGTATCATGTTCCATGGTAGTTTTCAGAGCAATTCCTTTGGCCTTCTTCTCCATAGTTTCTTGTTCTTTCAATCTTTTCAGCTCTATTTCATACTCTATCAGCTTTCCAAAAAGTGCAGCAGTGGACATCTTGGATAAATCTATGGATTCTGAGATTGCTGTTACCTTAGGCTGCCAGCTCCTATCAAGGCATTTTAGCACCTTTATGTTAAGCTCTTCCTTGTCAAAGACTTTACCAAGGCCAGTGATGATGGAGGAGGGCCAAGCACATCTCACCATGGAAGCCAAGACCCAAAGCTAGACCATGATGAGCGTCTAAACTCAAAGAAGGAGCGTCTAGGACGTGATGAGGGAAGGCTACACATGGAGCGTCTAGGAGGAGACCTAGACCGTCTAGGCCCTATTACAAGGTCAATGGCTAAGCACATTCACGCCCAATTGGATGAAGCCATGGATGGAAGAGAGAAAGCCTTGTACATGTTACATGGAGGCCCATTAGGGGTGCTTAGTAATTAGAGTAGTGTTAGAAAGCATAAATGAGTGAACATTCTAGAACTTGTTTACTTGGCCGATCATGAGCACATGTGCCTTGTCATTGTGCATTTCATTTGGCTCTCATTTCATTAGGAATTAGCTTAGTTTTTACGACCCTATAGCCTATAAATAGGAGGGCCATCTCTTGTATTTTGCAAGATTATTGATAGTGAAGTTATGCTGCCAACTTTGTGCCAAGCTTTGCTTCTATCTAGTCTCTAGGCTCTAATCTTCACATCCTTCACCTCTCATTGGGCTGGCCGAACCTCCCACTTCCATACATACCATGCACCTTTAAGATCACCATAGCTCTTAGGAGGATCTTGCTCATACACATCCATGGCTTTCGCACCATCTTACACATGATTCTAAGAAGAACTTCATGAATTTGCCATCAAGTGAGGTGATTTACAATATGTGTAAATCGTTTCTACACATCTGCAATACTTTCTTCTGATTGCATTCTGAACAGCTCGTACTCCTGAATTAGTGAGTGCTTCTGATCCTGTCGCCAACTCTAGCGTGGAGGAATTGCTTTGTCGCTTCCTTACCCCGCCTATGCAACTGTGCCATCTGCAAGAATGCTCTTAGAACCTTCTCCGGGAACTTCAAACGCAACCTGCAAAACACACAGACGGCGCCTCTAGCGGTCGTTTGCACTCCGACGCTCAAGTTAGGTCACAGAACCACCAACAAAAATAATCCCCTCAATCTCTTTCTGATTCTCTCTCTCTGTGTCTGTGCCTAACAGAATTCTGTTACGCTATCCACTGCGTGTGTCAGAATTCTGTTATGCTATTGTGCGAAAACGTGCCACAATCAGTAAAGACGTGGGTGTCTGTGTTTTCTGTGTGTACCTTTCACGACGCGGAGTGCACCTTTGTCTTGGCCGCGCCCCTCTCAGATGGTGACACGTGGAGGCATGCAACCACATCTAACCGTACACGTGCCACTACCTGAAGGGCTCTAGCGCATCTCTGTGTGCGCCTAAGTTATTCCCTTGCGGAGTAACTTAGCGCGTTTCTTCCATCTGGGTGAATCGCACACTCCCAGGAGAACGCAGGTGTGGCTGGACTAGGCACACTCACCAAGCATTGCTCTCTGCATAAACGATTTCCCCTTCACGATGTCATGCACGTAATGGGTTAAGAGAGTCACCAATCATTGACCGGTTTACTAACTCCCTCAGGCCACTCTCGTGCACGATTCTACCGGCGAGCAGCTCCTCTTTCCCTGAGATATGATCATGCGAGGTCCATGCGTAACGCTCTCGCTGGGAATCTCAGTCCCAGTTTAACTGCGTGTAACACGAAACCCTGATGACCATGCACCCGATGACTAATCGGTGCTCTACTGCTTCTCGCGTTCTCCCCCAGGTGTTTATCTTGGAACTGATCTGTCGGTGGCCACTCGGTTACTGACCACCGATCACCGTTCTGGGTGATCTCCTCCCTGATTTCTCTGCCGCCTGATCCACGTGTCACCCTGCGAGTGGTCCACGTGGTTATCTGCTGCTGACGTCATCGACTACCGATGACCGACCGGGCACGAGCCCCCCAGTCTCGAGCTTTGAACTCGTTCTCAGCGAAGAGACTAAGTGGTCGCGCCCTCGGTCCACGTGGCAAGTGGGGCCACATCACGTGCCACCTCACGTGTTGCCTTTTGACGTTATGACTTCCTCCCTTAATCTTGCGACACGTGGACGCATCAACAGCCAGCGTGGAGTGTCGCTAATGCTTCCCTTATTCGAATAGGCGCGCGCCTTCACTGTTTCATCATCTTCTTCAATACTCCAACTCTCAGACTTACTTCGAATCTCCTCTCTGCGCGCCCAACTTTCTTCAAGCTTTCTACCTCAAGACCTTCCGCGATCATCTAAAGGTATGACTTTTCTTCTTCCTTGATCCATTTAGGTTCTTTTCACCGATTGCATTCACCCCTTTCACTACCATGCATTCATCTTCTCTGTTTTTCTTCTTCTCAACCCGCGCTAGGGTTTTTGCGTTTCTCACTTCGCTTTCTACTTCTCCCTCTTCCTCTTCTTCGCCTGGACCTTTCTTTCTTCTTCCCTTCCTCTGTTTTTCATCGAACCATTCATCATTCCCTCTTCTTCCGTTCATCTGACCTTTTGCTTTCCTCCATTGCAGTTATCTCGCAATGGCTCGCTTGAAGCAAACTGCTCGCATCGTTGCCTCATCCTCTGGTGCACAGCCTTCAGCAAGTGCACCAGCGTCACCTCCACCTGATGCAACTTCCTATCAGGACTACGCCAGGGTCTATGACTGGGCTCCCCTGGCATTGCTGGCCGAAACTTCCACTCAACTACCGAAAGGCCACCTCAAAACCCTTCTGAGCCACGACCCTGAGGAGCCCTCCTGTGCCATCGACAGGGAGAATGATTTCAACGTTCGTATACGCATTCCTCCTCGAGGGATGCCAATCTGCGCGGACGATAGGGCTACCAATGGGGTGCCCTTCACCTTCATATACTCCGCCATCTTCAAAAGGTTGAAGCTGCGCTTGCCCTTCACCTTCTTTGAGAAGGAGCTGATGATGGAGTTGAACGTCGCCCCTTGCCAACTCCATCCGAATGCCTGGGCTTTCATACGGGCATTCGAGATCCTCTGCAACTACTTTGGGCATAACGCCTCTGTAGACGTCTTCCTACATTTCTTCGAGGCGAAGAACCCTGGGGATAGGTCTTGGGTCAGCCTGAATAGAGTTGCTGGACAAGTGATCTTGGGACTGTACCAGCAATCGTTTAAAGATTGGAAGGGCAGGTTCTACATGATATCTGCTACCCAGCAAAGCCCAACGCTACTCGAGGGGT